>NC_135877.1:10153399-10388399 GCF_031162955.1 Sander vitreus
AGAAAGTGGGGAGGAGGGAAAAGTTACAATGCTGATGATAGGGCTGAAGCTAATTATAGAGTTGAAAACAATTAAAGCCATTATATTTCTTGTTTCCATGTCTGCTCAAAGTTGGCAATCCTGCTGCCAACAACCAAGAGTCTACAAACGTAATTTAGCCTAGTTTTTTGCAAACAAGATAAAACATAAAAAAGGGAGAATAAAAGAAGCATCATAAACAGATGAGAGAGAGAAAATCCCATTGGACTAGTATCCCAAATACTGTGTAGTCATTAGAATATATGTCAACTTCACATCTTGGCCTAGTAGCCTTCATTCTGCTCTCCTAAAGGAGATAAAACAAAGAGCTCAGTGACAAGTAGAGACCGAGACACTGTATAAGAGAAGAGAGTGCTGAAGCATCAGTAAGTGATTCGAGTCACTGGGGAGTGTACGCAAAAGCAAAGAGCAAAAGAGTGAATGAAATGACCACAGTGCGGGTCATCTGCGCTGAGCTGAAGGGCTGCTGGGTGCAGGTTGGGACAGATTCACTGTGTGGGGTCAAGACATAGGCCATGGTTACATGAACAGGACATGTGTATGTGTGAATATGCCTTGCACACACACACACACACACACACACACACACACACACACACACACACACACACACACACACACACACACACACACACACACACACACACACACACACACACACACACACACACACACACACACACACACACACACACACACACACACACACACACACACACACACACACACGGCCATTGAAGAGAGCCACTTCCCAGAAGAGAGCAGCTTGGAGTAACTTTAAAAACACACGCTCCACTCAAGGACACACAGATGGCAGGTGCTGGACAAATACAAGCCACTGGAGCCTAATTTATTAGCTAGCTGGTCACTGCTTCCCTTAACATTGGAATAAAGCACCTAAACTAACAACTTAAAAGGGAAACCCGTGAAGCATAGCATGTTCAGCAAATCAAATGGACACTTGACTGGAGGGATATATGACGGATGGATGATTTGTTTAATGATAAAGAGATAGGCTAGACACTTAACAGTGTATGTTTGTGTGCATGTGTGTACATTTTGCCATTTAATAATTTCCACCAATCCAGCTTTAAAAATACACCGTATCACAAGAGGAATCATCTATAAAACCTAAATATAACCTAAATCCCATATTTTCAGGACGGATAAATATTACATTAATATAAAACAAAATATTGCCACCCAAACCTAATACATGTGTTAACTGAACACTGTACACAGTGTTTCCCATTCAATCTATTGCTGAAGAGAGGTGAAAGAGTAAAGAAGAGGAAGAGCAATTGAGGCAGAAATTAAATTAACAAACACGAAACCCAATGAACTCGCATCAACACAGCAACACAACCCACAGTGCAAAACACAGCCAATTCTGGTTTATACTAGAGAGGAGCATGTATATATTACTACAGATTTAGCTCTTTTTAGATCTAAACTCAAAACCTATTTGTTTAGAATGGCTTTTAATACGTAGTAGTGGTGTGACAATTTCCCTCACCTCCTGTTTCTATGTAACCTTTTCTGATTTTACTGTTTTCTAGGTTTCATTCTTTTTATTGTATGATATGTTGTTTTATTCTTGGTTCCTGATGTAAAGCACTTTGGATACCTGCTGGTTGCTGTAAAGTGATATATAAATAAATGTTATAGATTTATCTAAAGGTTTATATAGAGGTTATAGATAGATGGATAGATAGATTGATTGATGTTGATATATAACACATAGTATCCCACATTTTTAATACAGAGGGAAATGTGAGGGATAAGAGGGAAGTCCATAATAATCACAAGCATCAATAAGTCCCTAAACTAAATTTACTCCGGTGTTTCTGACTCTGAATGAAGTATTTGTTGCCAAAAGTGAATGACTATTGCTTTACTAGTCCATAGTTTGCAGTCTGATTTCGAATGCAACCTGCAAATCTGGCACCAATACAATTTAGTGTCCTACGGGCCTCTAAACAAAGAGGCAGAAGCATATCCAAGTACAGGGTGTACCACTGGGTATCAGGCAATGCTAAGCAACAGCAAACGTTTGTAAGCTCTGCCACAAGTCCTTCCAAGCTCAGCAGAGTAGAAAGAGCAGAGAAGGCCATTTAACACAGAGACTACAATAGAGCTGCACTAACAATGACAAGATAGCGACAGCGATAAGGGGCGACTGAACCAAGAAATATGACAGTACAAAATCTGTCATCTAGCCCAAGCCTCAGAATAAAAATAAAATGTTTTCATGTGACATGCTTCCCACTTTCCATAAGCCACAAGATATGGAGAATGAATGTGTATGTGTGTGTGTGTGTGTGTGTGTGTGTGTGTGTGTGTGTGTCCATGTCTATATTGGCACTGATTCTCATTCTTTCCTATAAAGAGAGCCTCACACACTGAAAACTGAAAAATGAGGGTTGGATTCCGACAGCCTGTTTGCATGCCAGTCCTTCTGACATCTGCTATAACTTAAGACAGATCAATAATGGATGTCTCACACACATAAACACACACACAAACACACACTATGAAATATGGGTAAGTAATGAGGCAGATCAGAAAACACTGATTTACTGGAACCTACAAAGAAAGCTGTCAAACAAGTATTCTCTCACGTACAATGATATCAGGGAAATCATTTGTATAACAATGTCTAATGGCTTTCTGTAGGAAATGGATTTCCTTCCTTCTACGTGCTTCAGTCTCATTGCATGGGGCTTGCTATCAGGAAATGTAGGCAAAATGTAAAAAAATCAAGAGGTGACTCGTTCCCCAAATTTGCTTTCATGTTCATCCAGAGTCGACATAGAGCGAAATGGCTAATGCAAACAAGGGCGTATGGCTGGTTGCAACTGATTCCAAAACAGCCATCCTTAGAATGAGGCGCTCTGTTCTGCACTGTGCTTTTGAATGTATGGCCTGTGTGTGTGTGTGTGTGTGTGTGTGTGTGTGTCCACATGGCAAAAACATTCCTGCAGGGCTAAGGGGTTCAGCTGTCATCTGGGCTATTTTCCTGTGCACTGCATGCCATTGGTGGATCAAGGAGGATTATTCCTGGGGTCGGAGAACTTTGGGCTTGGAGAGATGGAAAAAAAAAAAGAGAATAAGAGAGAGAGAAGCACCATGGTTTGGAACGCTCTCTTCCAGGAATCAATCTCGGCTGTGTTTGTCAAAGCAAACCACGTACAAAATCACACAGCCAAGAGCTACACTGAGCGAGAGACGCAAAGGGAGAGAGAGAGTAGCCACTCGAGCCATCTCGAACCATAAACATAATTAACCGATACTCAACTGTCAGACAAGAAAATCCCTAGTGCCTGCTTTGAATTGTGCTTTAGCAAGAGAAGCTGCTTCACACTTTGCCTTAATCTTGTCCATTATTGCAAAGACATCAGTGTGAACAAAGAGACTACCCTCCAGTTTGTTTTATAACAGCTCTCGTTCTCTCAGGGACCCCTTTTGGATCATTCCCAACTCCCGTACATACATCCCCCAGATCATATTGGGAGGAGAGGGAGCAGTGGCTAGGCTAAACTGAGCTATTTCAGCAGCAAAACAGAGGCAGGCTGAGAGCGAGTGTCAAACAGATGGCCGTGCTCAGCTAATTTGCTCATGCTCGGGTCCATACAGTCAAAATCAATAGAGTGGAGTAAGAAGTTACAGAGGGGGGGCGCCCCAGTTTCCTGATTTAGGTCAACGGCAGTTGTGTGCACCCTCATGCTGTCTGTAATTAAATAAAACTAGTTAAAAAGTCTGCAGGAGCTGTGTACTTGAAGGGGGAAGAGGGATGAGATAAGTGGGAGGGACAAGGCTAGAGTGATTAATTTCATCTTTGTTTTTCTCCTCCCACAGTTGCGAGTGAACACCATTATACAAAGTAGAAAGGTAGCCTCATTTGTGTGCCTGTTCAGCGCCTGGTGCTCCCTGGGGGAAAGAAAGTATAAAGATTCTAATGAGCTATATAGAGAGAGTTCCTGAAACACAAACGGCCAGATAGAGACACACTGGCACGGTGCTCTGCCAGCCTTGGCAGCTTAACTGTGAGGAGGAACTCCATGTGGAACTGACCGTCAACCATCACATCAGCTCCACCAATCAACTGATTATGTTTAGGTTTAATTTATATATGGTTTGAAGATTAGATTAGGGGATATATGATGCAAATCCTTGTACACAGACTGACAGGGTGATGCATTTGTTCTCACAATTAAAAAAATTGATATTGATGTTAGCATCTTTATTTAGGTGGAGTAATATTGGAGACTGGCCTGGACTTGTATGCCTGACTGCATGTTGGTGTACAAGTGTGCCCATTTTCACAGCTATATGCCAAACAAGCACAGTCACAGCCAGCCGGTGTCATCAAGTCTCCTGGGTGGTGGATTAAAGAGGATTATGGCTGTAGTCCAGATGAGGGTCCGGGGGGAGTTTACGCGTGACGCATCACAACTGATGATGCCTGGAAACATTCCCCTACAAATCAATGGTCTGGTTTCAAGCGGCCATTCAATTGCTACCATTGCCACACTAACCTTTGAACTCAATAAAATGCAGCCGCAGAATGTTAAGAAATGTCAAATTGGGTGCATCCTGTATGCTGTAATCTAAAAAGCTGGATCTGAACTAAACTAAATTTTAAATGAACTAGGAATCATAATATGCGTCGTCCAGGTTACTGTCCACTGATCAAAAGCTGATTCAAAAAGAAAACGGCTGCTGCTCTTTTGATCAGGAACACAACCATTAAGTTTTTTCTTTTCTGCTCAGGGGAAAAAACAGCAGCATCAGTGGCCATGCTAAAACATTTGTCATAAACGTGCGTGCAGTGCAGCATGCTCCATTTGCGCATCAGTATTTTTAGCATCCCTATACTCATTATGTCAGCACGGCACAGCAGAAGGCCCAAGCTGGTCTAAGTGAGTGGAGATGTGCAGGAAGGAAGACAATGCAAGGTTCCGCTTCAACTCAGGCATCTGTTATGGCATGCGAGCCACTCACATGCATCTTGGCTGTGAAAAATGTGTTTTGCTCTTCACTACTCCAATTAAGTTTATTTTTGAGGGGGATGGAAACAAATATGCCTCGTTTCACTGCGTACCAGCAAGCTTTAGAGGTGCTGCGCAAACAAAGCCAAGAGGATGGGATTCAAGACAAGAGACGTAAATCACAGATTTTAAGCTATCCACCCCACTATTCTTTGGAGTTTAACTATTGAAACAACATGAAAGCATCTTTCTTAAAAAAAAAGCTCAAAGTGCTCAAAGACTGAAATATGATACTGGGCTTTGTAATGACCATCAAGGTGAAGATAGAACCACAATGACAGGTCATTAGGCTGTAGATAAATAGGTAAGGGGATACTTTATCCAAGACATTTCCATTATTGATCCATGAACAGTTGAGATTACTCTCTGGGAAATACTTCTAGTTGGGCTCTGATGCTATTTTTAAAATTGAGAAGCCCTTGTGGATGAAACAGAAACCACCACAATCGCAATGTATTTTATTACTTTGACCAACAAAACCATCTGCTGTCAAAAAGGATCTTTACCAGTAAAAGTGGGCATTTTCACAGTGGCATCAAAGCTTCTGTACTATTTCCATGCCAACGTCTGTATATTTTATCTGCGGCCAGCTCAAAGTTCAGCACAAATTGCTTGTTAGCAAGAATAGCCAGGGGCCTCACAAGGTATGAGAACCATCCACTGGGAGGAAAGCTGCTATAGGATCATGTTTTGTGCATATGTTGTGTACATAGCCAGCATACATACAAACAATAACTCTTCTCTCCTGTCATCTCCTCTGCTGAACTGAACCAACGGCCTGAGGTGTCCATCCGCCGGCATTGCCCAGACCAAGTGCTTTTACTCTCCGCACAAAGGCTCCCACAGTGGGGGTTTTCCTTTGCATTTTCCCTCTCGCCCCCACACAAAGGGGATCCATTTCAACCATTTTTAGCAGCGCCACTTTCCGCTTTTAGTTCTTCAAACTCCCTCCCCTGAGGGTGCGACTGGTGTGAATAAAGGCACCAGGTGGATGCTTGGAAAGAGTTTAGGCTTGTGGCAAACAGGGCCACTTCGATGTTGTGTTTTTTGGTAACACCTGGCAGGAGGAAAAGAACCTGATACCAGTGCCTGGACCTTTAGTGCTGTGTGAAACATCAATGCATATCTTTGAAATGTATTTACTTTCAAGCTGAGTTAGATAAGAAGATTGATGCCACTCTTAAATTTGTGCAGGGAATAGGAAGCTACAGCCAGCAGCTGGCTAGCTTAGCATAAAGACTGGAAATAGAAGGGAAACAACTATCCTGTAATGTTTGTTAAACCCTTTTTTATACAGATTAAACAAACAAGATACGTGTTTTAATTTGTCAGCTTGGACGGAGCCATGCTAGCCGTTTTTCCCTAGTTTCAGTCTTTATGCTAAGCTAAGCTAACCATCTGCTGGTTCCTGCGTACAGACATAACCCTACTGAATCAACAGAAGTAATCCTCCCTTCCTTCCAGAAACAGAGCACAAACAAAGCAAATCAACACTACAATGCACTGCGATGCCAACCTTTGGGGTTGCTAGAAAAAGGCTGAACAGGCCCCATTCAATCAACGATGAGAGGCAGGAAGTGGGAAGACACTTGATCTTCTCCCCTTAGACAAACAAAACTTCAAAAAATCCAGCGGCTCAGATGTTTTTTTTGGGGGGGGGCTTATTAATTCAAGACAAGTATTTAACTAATAAATCTGTTTCTGTCTCTCTGTTTGGTTTGAAGGCTTTCCTCTTGACTAGATAAACATTCCAAATGGGAACAGTCCCCGAAGACGGGTTGGGTTGAAAAGAGGAGACGTAAGAAGTGAACTGGGTCGCAGTTGGAGGTTTAGTCAAGCTGATGAATTAAACAGACTCTCTGAGGTAATAACACTCTACAACACCCACACAATTATTTAAGGAATTCATAAGAATCGTTGAGCTGAGGAGAACAGTCATTTTCAAAGTAATCATATTTTGGAGCTATGTCACCGAGATTGAAGTTAACCTCATTTAAAAGTTGGAAGTCCTCTGGTTTTCGGCCACATAAATCTAAATGAAGAAAAAACCCAAAGCGGAATACTATACAACATATACCTTTTCCCTCTATAGAATGAAGCTATTTCAGCTGAGCAGTATTGTGCACTAAAAATCAATTGCAAATGTCCTCAACACTTCAGTCTCAAATTGGCTGAAAAATAGAAAAGCTGTGGCGAAAGGGAACAAATGAGTTAGGCAGTGGGCTGCAATGAAAAGCTTTTTTGAAAGTCAACCTGACATTAAACTATCTTTTCTGTGCGTGGGCAGCGAGAGGAAGTGAGGGGAGCTGACAGAGGCGAGGTGAGGAGGACGGGCAGTGAGCCAGCACCTCGCATGCAGCAGGTTGACGTGCAGGGAAGAGCCAGGCCATCATCTTGACGGCACAGCGAGAGCAGGAAACAGACCGCTCGCACACACATGCATGCACCTCTAATGGGGACAAAGATCAACTGCAGTAGCGGTGTACACACACAGACATACACATTGTGCAGGTAATAAGACAGCTAACAGCAGCCAAGGTCAGAGAGCTGCCCAGAAATCGGCCAGGCAGCAGCTGATCCTCCCAATGTGATCTTTACAGAGACGGAGAGAGTGATGCAGAGGTGAAAACAGTTCAATCTTAGAGAAGAGAGAGAGGGATGTAAACCGATCAATGTCACTGCAACAGCTCGAGCCCACAGTCAATATACACTACTTACATGGCATACCTGTGGTGTATATGTGCAAGCATCTTTGTTTGTAACCCCAGAGATTTTCATGGTCAATTCTGAACTGAAACCTGCTCCATTCAAATATGTGTGCAGAGAATGTAAGTAGGACCAAAAGAAGGAAGATGAATGTATGGAGAGACAAGATAACAAATGACTTTTTTCAACTGAATTGAATTGAATGGTTGTGCTAAAAGACTGAGGTTAGCTCTAGTATTATAAATATGATAGGAAAAATGTAAGCTCTAGCATCTCCCTGTTTGGATGCTTAACTTACTATAGAAAAACATACTTAGGCAAGCAACAAAGGTTAGATTTACAAGAATTCTCTACAAAGCCTGAGCAGCGTCGGTAGTGCTTTACCATCTTCAGACTTCCAGTCCACTGAGGCTGCTGCAAACACACATGTGCACACGAGCATAAAAACGGACATATACATTAGATACGCACAGCCACAAATATGCATGTATCCTTGAATACACAATCTTTGATACACAAAAGGCAAACACACACAGTATATGGGGATATCTAGGACAGGTGAGTGTGGATCCAGAGGAGGGGAGGGGGGAAAATGATAAAGAGACACATGTGGAAGAGAGATAAAGGTAGAACAGACTGCAGCACAAATAGAGGGAAGTGGGCTACTGAAAGAAAGGAATAGAACAAAAAAAACCCAGACAGAAAAGGAATAAGTGAGCAATAGATGAGTGGGGAAAAAAAGAGGCAGAAAGTGAGATAAGGGTCATCACAGCGTGACCTGCTGTCTGTGGAAATAGTTCACTTTGTATGAATGAGTGGGAGAGTGGAGGGGGAGAGAGAAAAAGATACAAAAAGGGGAACACAGGAAGCAAAAGGAACCAATTCAATTAAACAGAAATACAAAAGCATTTCCATTTAATTAAGGCACTACAAGACAAAAAGTAGAGGAGTGGGGGAAAAGATGAGGTGGCCAGCAAGGTGTGGACAGTACTGTGAGTGAACGGCCAGGCAACGTTGAGCAGTGGTGTCTACAAGCTTTCTGTCTGAAGACCTTTCAACCTCTTCCTCTCTCACTCTCGCTGACATTAATCCTAACCTTTGCCGCGCTGATAAACCACAGTGACCTATACTGGAGTGTGATGCTTTTCTGAAGGAACTGAGCGGAGTTGAGCTGCACCTTTTGGGAAACAATTTTGTTAAAAGTACCTTGGCACTTAGAGGAATTTAGGTCATGTCCACAAATGCATATTTATTAAAGATTATTTGTATGGCCATTTCCACCTTTAATGATAGGACAGCTCAGACATGAAAGGGGAGAGAGAGAGGGGAAAGACATGCAGGAAACCGTCACAGGTCGGACTCCAACCCTGGACCTTCTGCGTCGAGGAATAAACCTCAATATATGTGTGCCTGCTCTACCAACTGAGCTAACTGGCCACCACAAATGCATATTTAGTCCTTCGTTGTGGCATTACATCACCACTAAGATGGATATTTATACAACTTAAATCTGATCTTTTAGAAAACACTCTGCAAAGTGGATATATGGTTTTAAATGATGTTGTTTATGCCTTGTAGTGTGTATGGAGCATCAGAGCTTTTAGAAAATGATTTTCATAGGATACACCTTCAGAAATAGGGCAATATGTTTTGAAAATGTTTAATACGGGTGTCAATATAGGCCTATGGTTTGCAGGGAGAAGTGAGAGGTTTTGGTGCCAATACGTTTTTATAGCTTAATTTAAAGAGTATAAGCATGTTTTTCTCTTCTAAATGCTCCTTTTAGCCATGCTGGTGGCATATCTCTACAACCATTAGATGTATTATTACCATGAACCCCTGACCTTAACCAGAGAGCACTGACAAATTTAGATTTCAACTGTATAATGTCCCGCTCAGTACATATGTTGGTCACAATTCTTTAGAAAACAAATTTAGATTAATAAAGATTCTCATTGAACATTGTGTGAACATTAGATGACATATCGGTATCTAACGGTCACATATATGTGATGAGCTATATTCTTATACAGATAATTACCATAAGACTGAGCTGAGTACAGTTAAGCATGTCACTGGTTTAGGGATGTAACGATTACCGATGTAACGGTAAATCACGATAAAAAAAATGTTGACGATAACAATTACAGTTTTCATTTAAAATATCATTATTATCACGGTGGATTAGAATTAGAAAAATAGTTTCCCTCTGTCGCTCCAGACAGCAGCAGACTTTTTTCTTTCTCCCTTTTCTGCCGAGTGGCGCACGTGCCCGCTCGCGGTGTAAAGCGCGTGTCCGCGCTATTCCCCCGACATGCACTCTACAATCACTGCTCATAGACGGCTTTTTGTACACGCTCTGAAACGGATGTAAAAACATCACACTTTCTCTGTAGTCTACTGTTAGCTAGCTACCGTAAATGTAGGCTACTTTTAAAATGCCATATTTTCCCTCTGGGCTCACCAAAACGGACGTAAAGGCATATTAACCATTCACTGCACGTGATCTCTAGTAAACATATTACACTTGCTCTGCTAGTCTATCGTTCAGGACAAGACCCTGTAGCCTGGTGGTGGGGGAGGCGGGACAGCCTCCCCAAATTGTCTGCCCTTTCAAACTCCTACCTGTGTGTCCAGGCCTCTTGGACACCACCTGAGAGAGTTTTCTCCTGTGCAGGACATGCTATAAGTCAGATGAGGTGTAGTATCTTGCCAGAGAAGGCAAATATGGTCATTTTTTTTGCAAAAGAACTGCTAAAGTTTGAAGCTGGTTGGCATACCAACTCAACATTTATTTTGTTGTTATTTATTAATAGTGTAACTGTTATTTGTTAAATTATTGTAGTTATGTGTTAGGTGACTTATTATATATTTAAGTACTTTAAAACGTTAATATATTGTCACATTTAAATAATTTTCAATGGAAAAAAAAAAAAACTCCATAAAAAGAGCCTTTGATGTCATTTTTCAGTTTTTCAAGAATTGGTTTAGGAATCGGAATCGTTTTAAAAGTACCGGTTCGGCATCGGAATCGTAAAAATTCAAACGGTACCCAACCCTACCTATCAGTGCTTTCTGAACATATTGAACACACTTTTAAAAATACCGCGATAATACCCGAAAACCGTGATCATTTCAGTCACTATAACCGTGAGGTTCAATTTTCATACCGTTACATTCCTACACTGGTTATGTCAGCAGCGTCCAATCATCAAAAACAAACCTATAACTCAGTTTGCATTGATGAGGACATGTGCTTTGGGTCATCTTAAAACCACAAAGGGTAGGATGAAGAGAAATGATTCTCGGATGAAAAACTGCCCCCAATGCAGATTTGGCCTGATGAGGGTCAATCATCCCACAGAGAAATAGATTACACTGCAGAGCAAAACAAAGAACTGGACCAAAGCGATCTGTATGAGTCTCCTCTGGTTACAAATCCCCCACTGTGACTGTGTGGATGAGAGAGTGTTGGAGGCAAACTCTATATTCATTAACAGGGTAATTGAAGACAGAGACAACCACTACCATTAGCTCTTCACATTCTTAAATTATGCATATGTCCTTTAAGCAACCCTTGACACTTTATCAGCCATTAATAATACATTAATGATATAAGATTGATCCTGAACAGACTATAACTACTTTTTTATTAGCATGTTAATAATGAATCAAGCACACTGGTTTTAGTAAGTTGAGGGTGAGCAGAGGTAGCTATTACTGAAACGCGGTTTATGGGAAAATGGAAGCCTTGAGGTCATTATGATGCACAGGGTCACGCACACAAAGCTCACACAAATCAATTTACACTTCCTTTATGGTCAATACGTGCGAGCATGGATTACAGCCGCAGAACACAGATAACTGATGCTGGACTAGTGCAGGCAATCTTTTTTCGCTGTAAATGAGCACCAACAAAACAAGTGTCTGTCGACGCATAAACAGCTCTTCTCACCCGCCTATCTCAGTGATTGTCACCGGCAGACGCCCTTCCTTTATGAAAATGGCATGTCAGTCATTTTTCCCCCGGTCCACACAGATGACGGAAACACACACACATATACACAGGAGCGCTACTGATCAGTAAAGCTGCTGAATTCCTAATGGGACATATCCCATTAACCTCTCTCACACAGGGATCACGGATTGATATTGAGGAAGGGAAACCACAACCCTACTACACCACAACAGACCTGCTAAAAAGGCCCCAGAGTACAGCATATCATAACAGTGAAGCAAAAACCACAAATTTCATTCAGTATCTCACTTTGCAATCTTTCAATTTCTGGTCTAAAACCAGTGCACAAGTGAGCCTCTCCTCTAAGAAAGACATTAGCGATTGCTTGACAGACAAGCATTTGAAACCAATAATTCACGTCAAGCCCATGTGAAATAGCCATATGCATTCTGTTAAACTGGAAATCACTCTGCCATCTCAGAGCAGAAGCACACTAGACCGCCACTGGAGTGGAAATTCATAAACGCTCCCCCCAGCTGCCTGTCTCGACATTATACTTGGATGTGGACAGACGATTACAGCATGTTGGTTTGTTTGTGTCGCCAACTCCAATGGTATTCACAAGGGTATCCCCAGTGTGTGTGGTGACTAAAAGCTGGAAGGAAGTCAAAAAGAAAATAGGTAAAATATTTTCATTTTCACTAAATATAACAGCTGACAAAATTGTGTCTTTTGCCTGTGTCTAGTGTTGCTGAATCTAAACAAACAAGACATTGTTTGTGCGGTTTGGAGGTTTTTCTTTCATAATTGAGAGCTCCGTGATAAATAGAGCACGATTTAATTGAATAACACAAACGAACCAGCTGGGGCATTTCTCCAACTTAGTCCTCACGTCTCAGGCCATGTTTGTGCTACAGTGGTTATTATTGTCAGGGTGAATCAGCAATGAATAAAACACTCACTGAGTCTGTCATATGTCACATGTCCATGTAGATTTATTTAACCCTTACAATACATGATGCACACACCAGGGAACAGCTTGTGTATTGTAGTGGGCTGGGCGGTTAATTTTCTTATTCTTATTTTCTGCATCCGTTTAATTCACAAGGGAGCCTCCTACAGTCTCCCTCCATGTTGAATGATTGCATTGGGCGAGTATTTGTGCAAATGTGTGTGCACACAGAGGAGAAAGGGTGCTCCCTCTGCAGATGGAGACGAGGCAGCGGGCGAGGAAGCAATTACAAGCTGGTAGGCTTCACCTCACTACGCCTCCCCACCCCCCACCCCACACCCTCTCACATACACGCCCAGGGGCTTGCAGCATTAGGGAATCATGGGTATAATGGTGGAATGGGCCTCAGGGCCCCCCTCCAAAACAACCTGCTAATCCCCTGTGGAGTGGGGGGTAAGGGAGGGGAGTGAATTTGGGGGTAACGGGGCTGGGCGGACACCCCGACAATGAGTCCACCCCTGACACGCGCCAGCACCTTCAACCACCCATCACCCCCCACCTCCTCCACACCCCATCTACCACAGCGACATTCCCCCAAGGGAGGAACCAGCGATGTCAGCCACGGGAGAGCAGAAAACCCCTCAGGCCCGACATTGGCCCTCATCGCAGCCAGGCCTCGAGCAGGAACATTCAATCAGGCCGCTGTTCCATTCTGTCTTTATCTGATGCTGCTAGTTGCTATTTTTTTCCACGACAATCAAAGAATGAGACATGGTTGCACACTAAATCAAGCTACTCCAGCCATCGGTGGAGAATTCAACTTGCATGCACGCGAATGCAAACCAGCTCGTTAAAACGGTTTAATTATGTGTCTAAATTATGATGAGCAATGACATGCTTGATTGCTTGTATCAAAGGGCCTTAATGAGGAGAAAGGCCTCACTCACTCTCTGTCTGTCTACAGCATTAACTCCACGTCTACTCTAAACATGACACAATGCAGCCTTGAGTATGTTCTGTACATACATTATGTTCAGAACATACTCAAGGCTGACTACAGAAACTGTAGTCAGTGATCAAGTCAAAGTGCGCTTGTCTTCAGTGACATTTGTGATATATTCATCATCATGCATTTATGGAGCACTGGAAAGACATTCTTGGGTACATCTGTCATCCAGCAATCTCAACTCTTCACCATCTACTGTAACTCCATGCCTCCTTTTATCCTCTGTCACTTGATCTCATCATTTTTACTAGCAACCTAACCCAGCTTTGTGTTCAAAAACATGACTTTGATATACTGTAAAATATTCTCCCTTTTGGCTTAATCTAATGTCTCCATATCCCAAGTCCATTTAGGAATCAGATATTAACATTGTCTCATCAATCTTGCAACCTTCTTGCTTCGGGTTAAAAACCAGTAATCACTCCACGGTGGGCTAATGGGCGCCTTAACATCAACTTGCCAAGAGTCATGCCATTCATATTTCATCAATGGCAGGGCCCCCGTCCTCCCAGGGCGTTAGTAAGGCGCTAGTAAGGCGCTAGTAAGGCGAATCAAGATCAAACACTGCAACCTTACAATTACACAGCGAGACTTTCTAATCTCATCTTGATTTGGCTCGAGATCAAATGTACCTGCAAGGATTTCCAAGCCCTTTTAGTTTCCCAGCTTTCCTGTCAAAAGGGCATAAAATGTTCACTGAATGCACCTGGAGGAGATCCCATTCAAAATGGCTAAGGTAGGGACTTACTTGTACCAGTATTTAGATATCACAGCAATTCTACAGCATGGATATTCATGAAAGGCCCAACAGGAGTGGAAAGTGAAAACAGATGTGGATCAATAATGTTAATTCTGCTGAGGTGTGATTAAGCTCAGTACCATCTCAGGTAGTGTTTTGCTATAATATGTGGAGCCCTGTGGAAAGGCAACGTCCCTCCTGGCATGAATAATTTAGAGTGAGATTCAATCTGGGGATCAATGGTCATCACTGGTGTGAGGTTATTTTGCCACAAGGATAAACATTTGGTTATCCTTTTTTCCCTACAAAATAAGTGAACTTGGAGAAAAGCTAATAGAATATTTAGTCTTTCATTTCATTGGGTTATCCGATGAATATTGAATTATTTGTGCAAGGCTACTTGGAAAGTTTTGTATTGATATCTAAGGCACTGTAACGTTCGTCAGAAGGCGGCTTTGCTCGACAATTTCTGTTAACTTTCGGAAAGCACCAACTGAAATTCACACACACTTCACGCTGTGATAGGCCAGCTTTGCAGAGCTGACAACCAATATTGGAACTTCTCTCTCAAACTATCTTTTTCATTTCATTCAACTACTTCTGTCACTTTTCGTGTTTACAACCAAGACAGGAGAGACTGTCTAACAAAACTGCACTGTATCATGTCTCGACCATCTGTATAACGGCTTTACAGCCAGACTTCGAGTGTGGCAGTTCGGAACAGCAATCAACACTTTAGCCTTATGACATGGTCAAACAACACATCATACTAACTAGTTCTTTTGTAGCATGGCCCAGCCCATATGATACCCCCTTAAATACACTTAAACAGAATGAATGAATTCCTCTCTAGACACTGATAGAGAATGTACAGTACAAACAAAATCAAAGACCAGAAGCACATTAACCTTTCTGAGGTGCAGACTTAAAAAACACTTAACGTGCTGAAGCTGAAATGTTAAAGTTGCTCTTCTCATAATAACTAAAACTAACCAAACAGCCTCTCACATATATGTGTGTGCATGTGTTTGTGTATCATGTAAACTGAATTTCACAACAGAAAAACACCCTAGTTTCTTCCTAAAAAAGGACCAGACTATAAAGAAGTGCACCGTTGCCAAAACATGTCTTAAAAAATAAATCACAGCCAATTAAATGGGTCTTATTGCTGTTATTGAAATACAATAGGATAAAGAGACTTAATCCAATTAACAGGACGCCCTCTTGCAGTTTGGGGACAATGGCAAGTATTTAGCCTTCAAAATAAATGTCTTCCTTTTATCCAGCAAAGTGAACTTTGATAGGAGGGGATGGGTTTAAGAGGCTAAATGGAATACATGTATTCTGCCCTATCAAAATATAAGAGCTATGGGCTCTAGGGAACTTTTACCCTGCACAGGATTAAGTATAATATAACTGCACAGTGAGTATCAGCACTTTAGCACTTACATAGACATGGACAGGGAAGGGAAAGAAGTATACACACCAGGGGAAAATTTAGCAGTCAAGTGACCAGACCACAGAGTGTGACAGAGAGAGGCCAAAGGCTCTGGTTCAATGTGCTTCATTGATTTCAGGTTGTGGTGGCAAGGTGGCATTTTTGGACAGTTAGCAACATTTACAAGAGCCTGCCTTATTATGCAAGCGGATTAGCTACAGAGAGGAAATGTATAATACCTTATCATATCACAGCTATAGTAGTTTTAGGAGGTTTTTACTGGCCACTTTTTTTCCTTGCAAAGATTACATGATTATTGGCTGGTTTTCACGGAGGCTGAGGGGTCATGTAGGGACCACAGTACCACACACGGAGCAGACCAATATCTTTAGGAAATATAGCCTAATTATGAGACATTTAAGCCGCCTCTAAGCGCCCACATCTCAATGAGTCCGTTTTTTTAGGGTAAAGACAAGCAGAAGAAATTCCAACAACAACAACAACAGGATAATGTCTGTGTCGGATTTTGCCCTCCTACATTTGGCTTCGGTTGCGTTGTTGTCGCTTGTTTGTCTCAGTTCAGTGTTTGATCCAGAGCTCCCGACAGCCTGGAACAATGCACTGAGGGAGACACATTTCAGACCTCTCAAGGTCCACAGCACTCTCAATCCCAGGTAGCCTATACTAAAATACAGAAAATGTCTCTTTTTCTCTCTCACATTTGTAGGCTATTTCTTTCGAAGAATTGGCAGATGTTGCGCAAAATATACAGAGACATACAGCGACTGTGGTAAGCAGCTGATTTTCCCCATTCAAACTGACAGCACAACAAGAGCAAATACAAAGCTCCTGAGTCAAGATAGACCACTACTTTAAACCCAGACAACTCAAGGGGAAATAGGGAAAATCACGAGCAGGAAAGAAAAAAAAATATATATATCTAAATGTGGCTGTTCATTTAGCAAACCATGGAGGGTCAGAGCGACAACCCTATGCTTTGCAATGTGGCAGTCAAATTAAATCAAAGCTCTCATCATGGGCTGTTTGAAAGGAAGCTGGTGCTGCCGTCCAGTAGCCTAAAAAAAATAAATCACATTGTTCAAACAATTCGCAGTGCTGGAAACAATCATTCGTAGAGCCAGTTCACCTCTCGAAACCCATTCACACATGCCCTACAACTGAATGTGAGTGAACGCAGAGGACAGCAGTTTTAAAAACATAAAGGCAATAAACTTACCGACGCCGTATTTTTCATGTTCTGTAGGTATCCACATGTTTAGGGTCAGCACATTTAAGTGAGTGGTCGGAATAGCAGCGAAATGCAGCGTTTCGGTGCTGTGTAACGCATTCTATTGGTGTGCTTTCCCCCGGTCTGTAGTAGGAGTCATTGTTTAGGTTAGAGAGAGAAAGCGCTGCTGCTGCTGCTGCTGCTGCCGCCGCCGCTGATGCTGCTGCTGTTCGTAGTGGTACGGAGACATGCTGCCTTCTAGTGCTGTCGGAAATGTGACGATTGGCGGTCAGCGTATTGGAGGGCCCAGCGAAATTAGATTGTCAACTTAATGACATTAGGGGGCGGAGGCCATCAAAGCTGTACCAGTATCTGAAGTTTAAATAAAAAAAATGACGTATTTAAATACTTTTGTTCTTCATTTATCTTATTTTGTTGTCAGCCTTTAATTACAAAATCAATTAAACATTGCTCTGGGAAAGTTTTAGACTATTGAAACTATTTGAAAATATTGGGTTTATGCTAACGTTAGCCAAATATGATACTTTTTCTTGCTGACATTTTTGTAGGCTATCATTAGCTTTTCTATAGCCTATTTCTGAAAGTTTTCATTGGTGCGTGTGGTTTGCCATTCCGACAGCACACATTTAAGCTAGCCTAATCGTTGCACGGGTCAAGCAATAACACATTGCCAAGCATTAGTCTGTTGTTATATGTTTAGGACAAAATGAGGTTGCTTCAATTGCTTTAATTGCTGTCACCACGTAAGTTAGGCTAACATGCTAGAATAACATTTGCCTATTTTAATATAGGCTATAGGGTAAACAATTTTTCTTTCTGAAAATGTTACAGCAGGACTATTAAACTAGGCTACATGAAACACGTGCTCCCACTATAGGCTAGTTGGACCTTGCAAGTTATACAAACTCATACATTTTATTTTCAATGGAACTGAGATAGACAGTAGCATAGCTTACTAACAGAACATATTTGATGTGTCCATCACCACAGGTATGACCAAATCCACCAAACACACAGTGACATATTTGCTATAGCCTGAAAATAATGATGAAAACTTTAGAAACATTAGGCTACACATCTTCATTCTGCCATGACACTGCAAAGTAACATACTATTTAATTACTCCAAAGCCAAATGCCTGAGTTTGTATTATTAAATATCATAACCAGTCGAGTTTCCAAGCATCTGCTGAGATTTACAAAATCGGACAAAAAGTCCCGAGGAGTACTTGAATGCAGCGGCATCGCCAGCGCAGCGAGACGCGACAGCAACGCATTCTGGGACTTGTAGTAGAAGCTACTGACGTCATTGTGGATATGAAGATCACATTATCCTTAGCATCCTTACAGCCATCAACCTCTACGATACATTGAATGCTTATGTTTGTAAGTTCTTTACAGCCATCAGAATATTCTTCTGTTTTTTTTTTTGCCTTATCAGAAATAAAGAAAAATAGAAAGAAAGAAAGAAAGAAAGAAAGAAAGAAAGAAAGAAATATGAACTTACTGTAAAGCTCTGATATTCCCCATATAAAAAGACATGTAAGCACATATTAAAATCAGACTTTAGGCCCCTCATTTTAGGGTATGACGTTGATACAGAGTCCTGTCTTGTACACACAGGCCTTCTACTGGGACAACTGGTGCATGAAAAATACACGAGACTGCATGAGAGGAAGCAGAAAACTGGAGGGAATTCCACAGCCAAAATGAAAGCGTTCAACACACAGCTCTCTGTGTACGTATGTGAACGAGAGAGTGAGTTTGTATGCCTGTGTTGCATGGCGGGGAGTGCATGTACACCCAATGTCACACATTTTTTATGAGCCGGCTGTCCTCACCATTTAATAAATCCATAGCACCCAAACCCCCATATCCCCCCCCCCCCCTTTTCTTTCATTCTCTACTAACTTTTATCATCTGCCTGAGTGTAGCTAGGGTTGTGTTTGAGTACAAAGGATTTTTTGTAAAAAAAAACTACTTCTAATGCATGTTCATTTCCCATGCTGCAAATGGTGCATTAAAATGCTTTGAAGTGTCAAATGTGCCTCTCTTTTCTCTCTGTCTCATTACTAGTTCGCATGTCCACTTACCCATCCACCTTTGTAGTTTACGTGGTGAATTATGAATGCATGGGCCATGAAAAAGCAAGCAACCCGAGGCTCGCTGCTAGCTAGGTAGGTTAAAGTACATACCAGGTGCTATGGGCATCATGAGTCGCATGTCATCCCCATTTCTTATCCGCCCTGTTTTTATCACTGTACACAACAATATAGTAGCATACTAAATGCCATGAAATACTACATTTAATTAAAAGAGTAGCAGATAGAACTGGATTAATTTTACAGTGCGTTTCCATGACGCACTGCTTCATCCCCATGCAACCTCCTTCGATATTTCTGATTGGAGAGGTGGGGGGTTGTGGGTGTAGGGTGGGGTGTGGGGGATTGTTGGAATGTTCTACTCCACATATGAATAAATCATAAGCCGGGGAGCAAAGTAAAACAGAAACCCAATGGATTTATTCCTGCGAGGACAGGAGACTGGAGACAGCTCTTTTAGAAAGAGGAAACTAGACTATGATCTACATCAGTGAACTTGGGCTGCCATAACATGGTTTGGTTGTGACTGCCTACAGCTAAATGTGACCTGACTGAAATGATGTAGTGTTTTGTAGTGTGAATGCAATATTTGGAAAGAACAGTGATTTCATGTTTTTTATCAGTGCCTCTAAAATACACTAAAACAGTTTTTATACTGTCAAGCAATATAATATTAAGACAGAATTTCCTTGATGATGGCGCTTGATGAAAAGTCAGTGAATCACCAAACAGACGGGACCGTCTATGCAAAATTTTGATGGCAATTCATCCAATAGTTGTTGGACAAAAGTGAGGAACAGGCCAACCAATCGACCAGTCAACATTGTCATCTCTTGAAACATGCTATAGTGTGGCTAAAATACTAATCTTCAATATATTTGGCAACAAATGTACTGTCCTTTCAATGTTTGAATGTAAAACTATGTGCCACTGTAAACCTCAGACTGACAGAGAATGATGAAGTGGCAGCTGACGGGCTGAAGATGGAAAAAAAGGAAGGAGAGGGATCAGAGGTAAAGTATCTGTACGATGACCACACTGTGAAAGGATTATCATAGTGGACAGATGACAGGTTGTGTCACCCAGCATTTTGTTTAGGGCTTGATTTCTCTCTTTATCTCCCCTTTCCTTTCCTCTTATCCCTTGTGCATCACCATGGTGTCCATACACTTCTTCATGTTTGCTCCGAGTTTCATCAGGGGTCCCATATGTTCCTGCAGGGCGTCATATTTAGGAGCACGACTGAAGATGATGCAGGGAAGACAGTTCCACGAGCCCAGATGGGCTCTGAACATTGCTCAGCATTTCCGGCACTCAACCACCAGCCTCTTTTCATCTCTGGCTCATGGCCATATATAAACACAACATCTGTGACGCATGAATCAAAATGTCTGGGATGAAGAGAAGAGGATTTGTTCTTTGCTTTAGCATCAGTCAGGACTTCATTGCTTTTGAAACATAAACAAAAAATAAAAGTTGTATCTAACAAAGGACATGCAAGATAACATGATCAGTGATGTGTTTTAAAGCAATGGTAGAGCTTTCAGGTCTCATTTAAAGGGACAGTTCACTTTAAAATCAAAAGTGCTTAGTGCTTTATCAATCTAGTTGCCCAGTATTGGAGATATCGGCCGTAGGGATGTCTGCCTTCTCTCCAATATATTGGAACAAGATGGCACACGGCTTGTGGCGCTCAAAGACAAGCCTCAAAGAAAAGCCCAAAAAATTACATTTGACTAAATTATTAAACTCGACAGCAATGTCTCGATCAATCACGACCTGGTTACAAAAGATAATCCACAAACCTGGTTGTGAGCAGTTTCATTCAGTTTCAGTCAATTTTCACTATTTTCTTTCTACCATAGTTTTGATTTTGGTGAACTGTCCCTTTAAGGACATCCCTGGTTCCTTTTCCATGTCCTCTTATGATTCCCGCTTCGGCGTCAAACCACTACAACTACAACCAGTTTATTTGTCAAAAAGTGAGACCGCACAAGGCTGGTTTACTTTGCTGGCCGGTTGGAGCAAAAATGACACTGGCTTCCCTCAAGAGACCACTGACTATAACCTCTTCTCAGCACTTCTCAGCTTTGATGTAATTCACACCAGGAAGTGTAGGTCAGCTGGGTGGATGGTGGGGGGGGCATACACCTCCCTCAGCTCACACGCAGCTGGCGATATCCTCACCTCCAGTAGAAACAGGCCTAAATATAGCCATGAAAATGGGCTGTGCCTTACAAGAAAAACCCCTCTAGATATCTGAGCATTGTTCTTAATTGTCTCCATCTTAACAACATGAATGATAGAGCAGCATCTGCAGAGACTGTGGATAAGAGCAGCATATCAGCTCAATTTCTTTCCTTCTCTGCTGGGCCTTCACATCAAACCTTGTTTTGGCTGGATGTAAAAATAGACCTCCTCCATCTCCCTCCTTAGTATGAACACGGAATGCGCCAATGGAGAATTTTTCACTGGTTTGATATGCAAAACTGCACTCAGAAGCTATGAAATATGATTTGCAGTACAGGAATGGATCCTGTCACCTGCAAGTGTTCACCGTGGGAATCAAAAGTGTGAAAAGTACAGTGTTTTGCATCGTGTTCTCTCTTATCTAGTTTAACCGCTTCTCTGATACACACAAAACGTTTACTCTCAACACATTTATGAGTCACTGCAGTCAGGCAAGATGCAATTATTTTTTGTATCCAGCTAATGCTTGTTTTCAGCTGCTTTATACATTTGAAAATAAATCTTTGCATCTTCAGTCACAAAGGGTTTTAGTTTTCAACACAATCCCAAAGATCTTTGATGTCCATGGGATCTGAACCCTGATCTTTTTTTCAAGATATCAACAAGTGGAGTTAAAAGGAGCAGATCAGTCCTCATTATACCAAAACTCATCCGTTATCTCTTTTAACCTATGAAGTGGTCTTTTTCACCTGCTTTGCCTCCAGCAAGCCTCTGAACAGACAAGCTCTTCAGCCACCCACAAAAGAACTCGTGGTCATATGCCACTCTGGGAACAATCAAGACATTTGCATTGAAACACCTCCGCAGCGCAGTATATGATTGTGGTCATGTAGTCCATGATGATCTTGTATTCTTGTTTACCATAAGAGAAATATAAATATATAGAAATAAACTGTATTGGACGCGGCCAGCTAAACTGCTTTCTCTTGACTCACATTACCTAGATGAGTTGTAACCCAAAAAGCCACATTGTTCTCAGGTTACAGTTTTTGGTTCATAGTAACGGCTGAGCCGTGGGTCCCAGATTGGGCAACTATGAGTATGTTTTTATGACTAACATGTTCTGCAGGGCTCCCACGTGCCCCATGCTGTTGCACACTGTGCGTGTAATATTACAGTATACAACCACCTGGACTCAGACTCCCACCAGCGAAAGAATAATTGTGCCTGTGAGTGTATGCAAACACACACACACACACACACACACACACACACACACACACACACACACACACACACACACACACACACACACACACACACACACACACACATACTTGCTGGACAGATGGCTGTCATAAATGGCTGTATCTGTTAGCAAGTTGAAAGCAATCCTTGGCAATATGTGCCCTCCCCACACCTACCCATCGAGCCACATAGACTACATGTTTCATCACACACACACACACACACACACACACACACACACACACACACACACACACACACACACACACACACACACACACACACACACACACAGTACAGTTACCGTTCAGAAACATTCACATCCAATGTGTAGGATTTCTCCACAGAGCGTGAGCTAACATTAGTGGCACTATGGGGTTATGTTAGAATTAAATGGTCTTATATTTTGCCTTATCAATACTAGGACTAACTAGTTTTACACTGGCATTCAAGAGCTGATTCTTTGCTTGTAGCACGGGATCATGTATGTAGCCATCAAGTGCATATTTTATCAGGGTCTCTGATTTATAACAGGTCAGCTTGAAACATTAAAAAGCCAGCTGGAGACAACATTTCACACTAACAAATGAAGCTAATGCTTCATCAGCTACCTAGCTACAACTGATCAATCAGCTAGAGACAGTAAGTTGTCATTTCAGCTGACAAATCAAAAATTCACCGGCTAGGAATGAAAAGCTGCTTTTGTCAACCACTGTGTGAAATCAGTCCTCGTTCATAAAAGCATTACCATTTGTTGTTTCAGCAAAAGAAATGGACTTTCCCATGAAAATTAGCAACCATAAAGGAAGTGACAACATTTTATGAGCGAAAAGTGTATTATTAAGAATACAGAAGTAGAGATGGATACTTATGTAAAACAAGCACAGAACCAAAACTCTTCTGACAGAAAATCCAAAAAAAAGTAGATAAAGAGAATAATTAAGAGGAATTAAACTGGACACATTTTCATGATTTGATTCACTTGTTTTGACTGTTACTAAGATTCATCACCACATTAAATAACATACAAAGAGTCCATGTGCACAAACATGCAATCTTTTGTTTCTATGCTTAGTCATCTGTCTTACTCATATCTGTAAAACCACAGTCTGGCGATAGCCCAACTCGCTCTCAGTTAAGTGCTGTTTGCTCTTTTCTGGTTGGTGTTTAGATGTTCTGTTGGTATGTGGGTGTTGGTGTGAGGAGCAGTCTGTGCTGCGATGAGTGTTCCCGCACCACCTACATCCTGTAATCCGCATAAAGAGGTGGTGTATAAGATTCACTTGCGGGTGAGCTGATAATTTCTGCTTTTCTGATGCATTAGGCCCTCGGTGCATAAAAATGTCATGAGGGGTGTGATTACCATGGCTGCATGTTTACATGGACTAATAAGATAAAAACATGCTGACACATTTAACTGTAGCCTTTGACACCTGTGACAACATGCAGTGCTATCAGCACAAGGGGCTGGAATTACATACTGTAATCGCTAATGCTTAGATTTACCTGAAAGTCAGCAGTTTAGTTAGGTTATCTCTGGTAAAAACATGGCTATGGAGAAAATGAGTTGATTCCCAGAAATATATAAGCCAAACATGAATTTCCATATAGCTCTGCTTACATTATACAAATTATTATGCCATCCTGTATGTGATCCCACTGAATATGTAAAGTATGAGGTGTATGAAAAGGCTGTTTGAGAACATGATTTATTTGCATGGGCAATGTGTGAATGTGTGCATGGCATTTATGTGATATTCTGAATATGTGTGATTGGCAATCAGGGCTTCTAAACGTTGGAACGTGGAATGTGTCTGCTGGCTAAAATATATTTTTTATTTACTTTTTTAATGTACAAATCTTACATTGCTGTTCTTGATTCTATTTAACTCAAATTTGTCAGAGAGATAACCCAAGGTCAACGGATCAGTTAATTCAATTTTGGTGGTGCTCAAGATCTGGGATTTCCGACATTATATGATTATCTTAAGTTATTGTTATAATGGTGAGCTCATATGCTAGTGGGAAGGTCTGACAGCCCCCGGTGCCTCAAAATCATCTACTGAAGAAAGAATATTTACATATTTGTAGTTTAATTGCTTTTGTTTTTCTTCTGCATGCATGCTTCAAACTGGTCAGAATGACACAAGCTGTTATAATGTGTGCATGTGTGTGTTCGAGCATTGTTGAGTACTGTGAAGTGGCTTTGGCCCTGTTAGCAAAACCAGAAGCAGGAAAGGCTGATCTGGAGAGATAAGTCAACAGAATTACAAATCACAGCAGGATATGAAACTGCTTAGTTATACTGCCTTGGGAAGCTCAATCAGGCATACTGTCTCACATGTTTTATACATATATCATTTACAGGTCTTTGTGCTCCACTGTCATAAACAATTGACCAACATAATGTGAGAGGAAATCATGAATTTATAAATTTCACACAAAATAAAGCCCATGTTTCAGCATTTTGTTTCCCAATGCCCTGACAATAGCACTCTGTATTTTACTCTGTGTACATGTTAACCCAGTGCAATAATCAATGCTAATTTAACTAAGGATGTAAATTCAGCACTTAGTCGGTGCACATTAATGTCTGCACCATCAGAGTCAAGCGAACACTTTTTGGATAATTTAGAACACTTAACCCAGACCTGTATTGACTATCAGTGAACAAACACCACTCCAATCAACACTGTTCAATACCAAATAATTGTCACTGAAACATCAACATTCATTAAAGCTAGAATACGTCTTGCACATGTGTGTTCTTGAGCATCAAATGTTCTTGGAAGAACACAAAGATGATTCCAAATGATGGTTAGAAATCGGGGTACAAGTAGGAGAAAAGGGGTTTGAAAATGAATGTGACAAAGTAGCATAAAAATAATATGTGTGTGTGTGTGTGTGTGTGCATGCTTTCAGTGCAGGTGCATTAAAGCACAGATGAAAGCTGGTGGAGGGAAGATATGTGGCTCATGGCTCAGTGGGAGACACACCATGCTTTACTCTGATAACCCTCTGACAGTGCTGGGTCTGTGAACTGCTGCTTTACTCACTGCAGATAGGAGTGCAATACAGAGATATCCTCAACGGACACTCACACACTATTTAAAGCATGCAGAAACATAACAGATACAAGCACAGAATAGGAGTATAGGCAAAACAAGAAAAAAAGAAAGGAGTGACATCATGAAACGGACACCAAGACAGACATGCAGTGAGAGGCGGAGAGAGAGAGAGAGACAGCTCTGGACAGATTTGCAGCAACAGAGAGACAGAAAAAACACAGCTCCAGTCTGCCTTCCACATCAAAAAGCCTTCTCTTCCAAATGTCAGGGCAGCTGGATAACAGGCCTGCCTGGGCTTCTGTGTCAGGCCCTCATGGTTTGATTTGCTGTCCTTAAACATTGACTGTTAGATGTCTTCTGCAAGCAGAGATGCAGCTGCAGCTACAAGGCAAAGACATAGCAGAGATGACCATTCCTCAGTGGATGAACTGATGTATGAGAGGTTAGGTGAGTGATAGAAATACATACAAAGTGGCACCTGGAGAAATATACAGCGGGAATGAAACAGCAGCTGTGTTCCCATGATTATGATTTATCACCTCAGGTAGTGTATGTTTAATCCAGACAGAGTTATCATCCCTCGGTTCTTACCATCGTAAATCCCTTTGCGAGGGAAGTAAATAGATTGTGTCCAACATGCCTGACCACAATGTTGAGTGAGCAGGGCTTCAGTTTATTTCTGTGCGTTGGTGTTGTTCATATTAAACACCTTTTTAGACCCCTGGAGGGAAATTGAAACCATTCTCCACTTAAACAAAATGACACCGCTTCACTGGTGCAAATCGGCTGTGGGTGACAGTCCAACCTTTAATCCAGGAGATAAAAAGCTACAATTCTTTTATTCTTGCTTCCATTGCCTATATTAGACTTTCTTATTTCCCTCGAACACATTTGCTTCTCCTCTCTATGTCTCTCTATCTCCCTCTTCATCTCTGTCCTGACAGACAGAGCTGAGTCCTGGCAATATTCTTTTCTCCTCCAACTGTCACAAGCGATGACATAACCTTTAAAAGCCCTTAAAGGCTCGGTTTCTTACATCAGTCTGCTCTATTTCTGAACAGCAACCTGCCATGATTGCAGCAATTTCTCACCGAATGCTCAGTATAGTCTGTTATCAACCGAACATGACATCTAGCACTCTAAAATGAAGACAAAATCAATACAATTAGTGCAGTGCCAGGAAATGGTACAATGCACCTTAATATGTCTCTGGTATTAGACTACCAACAGTGATACAGTAATGCAGTGAGGAACAAGATAGAGCAACAGTTTAATTTGCGCACTTTTTTTTTTTCTTCCTAGTTACACAAGCATTTGTGTAAATACTTTGAAATCTTTCTACACGATCATTGGATAATATATTAAACAATGTGTTTAAGGAAAAGTTCGACATTTTGGAAAATACATGTTTTTTCTTTAGAGTTAGATGAGAAGATTGATACTATTCTTTTACTTGTCTGATAGATATATGGCTACAGCAATCATGTAGGCTTAAAAGTTGGGGAAATAGCTAGCTTGTCCAAAGGTAAAACATCTGCCCAACACTGTCTAATAAATACCTTATATCTGGTTTACCTGCAGAAAGGGGTATTGTGGGTTACAGTACATTGCTTCCTAGTGGACGTTACATCTCCAATCCGTACAAGTATAAAAGAAACACACACCGATGTATGTTCCCTTACGTGCAGCAAGAAGCATCATTTCGTGTACAGATGACAAGCTGTAGTTTCACAAGGGGTATGTGCCAAACTAGTTCTTGGCCCGTAGCAGTGACTTCCTAAAGTCTTTGCTGGTGACAATAACGACAAAACTGTAAGATAGTCCTGATCCTTTGTAAAACCACAAATTGTTGATTTACACTTCAGTTTTTTTTTTAGCTTCATATTTACCGTACAGACATGAGAGCAGTATCTTCTCATCATGCTCTCTGCAAGAAAGTGAATAAGCTTATTTTCCAAAATGTTAAAGGATTTCTTTAAATACACATGTAGGCCTATGTGATAAAGACGTGCACTCATCTCTGCCTCCCTGAGGCCCTTAGCTGTGTGTAAGCAGGACTTACAACATGCTGATGTAGAATTGTATTTACTTAAGGTCAGTGTTCAGAAATTGGCAAGGCTTTATGGTGTCACGTTTGGTGATTCACCTTCATGCTGGAGCCACATAATGTGACTGCATGAAGGCGGCAAATACTGTAGAGGTATCCAACATCAAAACCCGTATTCCTTGCCCACTTGCCTCAGGGCATAGTCATGGTGCTTTTGAAGATATGCATGCATGCCTGTTAGCAGCTCACATACATGTTCAAATGTACACACCAAAATGTGATCTATGAATCTTTGATCTCTGTGCTGGCTGCATACATTACAAGGGTGTATTTGTGGTAAAAGCACCTTGGAGGAGGAGAAAGCTGGAAAATTATGAATTCTCCGGCAATTCTCTGAGGGCTTTATTAGGCAGGTTGGTGGGGGGGAGGGGGGGGTCATTTTTCTGTCAAAGATGTATTTTAACAGTAAAAAATAAAATATTAACAGTTGGATATCAATCATTCCAGTCAAACCTCAATGTCAATGCCAACATGGTGCTATGTGTAATGAAATATGTTGTAAGTGTACAGACACAGTATGACAAATTATGAATATATGAATAATATGTATAGCTTAAAAAGGCAGATTTTCCAGCCATGTTTTGGAACTACTCATACTAGTTTAGTTTAAGAAGATTAAGTACAGAAGAGTGTCAGCAAGCTACAAGTAGAGATATCTTGTTTTTTTCTATTGCAGGGACAGAGGGGGGTCCACACACACATATAGGGTAAAACACATGCAGACAAACATACAGACACCCAGCTGCCTCAGCTGGAAGTAAAACTCCATTCAACATTTTGTCAGTGCCGAAATCAGAATCAATAAGTGGAGGAAGGAAAACAGACTTGTGGTGTGAGAGCGGGACAGGAAACAGTATAGATTTAAGCATACTGTAGATAAAGGCAGACACAGATGCAGACACAGACAAAGATAAGAAAAGAAAAAAAAGATGTACACATAACTAAGCTTTTTTGCAAGGAAGCTATGCTGACTGTATTATGGCTTTTCCTAGCAGCCAGACAGCTAGCAAAGTATCCAGGCGGGAAAAAACAAAGCTTCCTCCTCAACCAGCTTCTATTATTCAGCCTAAACACAAAACAAGTAAGAGCCTGCACACACAAAGAAAACAGTAACATAAGCTGTCTGCTCTTCGGAGGATTTTTCCATGGTACTGACTTGAAATTGAGATGCATTATAAACAATGAATACTATTACTAATACCAAGTCTAGCTATAGTACATTGGTTTGCACAACGATACAGAGACTACGGAAGTGCAGTTTTATGACATGGTGGTGAAAAAGGGAAGGTTGAATTTAAATAGGTGGAATTAAAGAAGCTGTGCATGGAGATGATTGATGAATATAAAACATGTAATAAACAACTTAACTGAATCCCTCTCCATCTGCTTCTATAGATTCATTTAATGGAATTAATATTTTGATCCCCACAATTTGCCAAGCCTTTAATGGAAGGACAATGGAACACAAATAACATAGGCAACGCTGCAATACAAAATGCTTGAAGCTATCCATAAAAGGTATGTTGTTTGTTGCAGTAAGAAACACAATGTTTCTTTTCTAATGTAATAGGATGGCAGAGTTGCGTAATGGTTACCCCTGTGTGTGTGTGTGTGTGTGTCTCTCCCTCTCTGGGTTAGGAAACCAAAGAGAACAGACAGTTTATTGCATTTTGTAAAACTGTTACAATTTCATATTTAGGTCCACAACTGCCATATCTTCATTTGCAGCTCCTAGTGACCTCTTTGTTTGGTTTCATTGTTATTTGAGAGTGTTGGTGACAGTCCACCATGGGGGTAACAAGTTACAAAGTAATTCGTTATCTTTAAGAAAACTGTTACTTTAACATAGTATACTCTTATCTTTCAAGGTTGTCTAATTCCCTGCTCTCCTTTCTTTGTTTCTGTCTATCTGAATTACTGAGGGCCCATTGGCCTAGTAGGCAAGCAGCTCCAGTGAGCACACAGTGGTTATAATTTACAGTCAATCAGTGCATTGGACCGCTACACAGACTCATTTAAATACTGCCCACAGCCATTACTGTATTTCTCTGTCTCTATCATTATGTGTATCTCTCCCCTGCCTTTCTCACTTGACCCTCCCATGCTTCCGGTCATGACTGCTTCTGCATTTATTTCTTTTTGGGCTAGCTCTCATTTGTGTATTTACAGCATCGCTCCTTCACCTTTCCAATGATTATTCGATCCCAGCTTCTTTCATTTCTCCTATATTCTTCTCTCATATTCTTACTATTGATCAATTCACCCAATCCACGGGTGTGAGTTGCCAGGATGCCAGAAAACTCTTTCTTTGTGGCCCCTGGCAATAATGTTGAAACTCAGACAAAGAGCACGGCAAGGCCTGTGTCAGTGTAGGAAATGAGTATGCCATTAAGATGCATGGATGCAAATACTGGCTGAATACCGAATGAAGGCCTGCAGAGTGACATGTACTGTCTACTACACATGTAGTCCAGTTTTGCACTCCTCATTCATACCTATAAGGTGTTTTCATACCATCTGTCACTACAGTACAATATTATATTGAGATATTCTGCACAGATTCTATCCATAGCTTTCTGTGTATATGCTGTTCTGGCTGAATGAAGCAAATCTAAAATAAATAATGCTTCTGACACATGCTATGCTGTAGCTGCAGAAGTGTTATTTTATAAGATGTTACTCTCTGGTACTTTTACGCTGTCATTTTAGCTTGCTTATTTCCCGAATTATTTTGTGAGTATTGTCATTTACTTTTGACAGTAATATATACCAACTCACTTACAACTTCTCACCAATTGTAGGTTATTAAAGCAATATGTTATTTTTGATCACTTGGGGGCAGTGAAATAAGCTGTAAACACAACATTGACATTTTACATTATAAAATTGATGTGTTGTTAGCCAACAGATGCCTATTTACACATCAAGCAGACACATAGCATCATTAGCATTCATTTAAAGCTACATTGTGTAAGAATTTCTCCCATCTAGCGGTGAAATTGTATATGACAACCAACTGAATATTACTTTCTAGCTCCTCCCATTCCGAGCGAGTTCTAACTCCTACGGTGGCCGCATTATTCCAAGAAGTACGACTTCCTCCGTGAGTGTTCCTTCCAGTGTAATAATAGTTTTACGTTGCTATGAAATTGCTAACATCAGCTATCAGGTTCCCAAACATATGCAAGCTAATGTTAGCAAAGTATCAGTGCTATCCTTATTCTGTATATTGTACGAGATTGTAAGGCAATGTTTACAGCGTAGGAGAGAAGCAACAGAGGTTTGTGTTTTTAATATATTTCTCTGAGCAGTATGAACAATGTCAATGAAACTGAAATTAGCTCTTAGTATCTCCATCCAGTCCCTCCAGAAAAACGCGATTATGCGATTGCATAATTCAATGCATAATCAGCCAAAGCCAAAGTCGCATAAACTGCAGATTTCTGCGCAAAATATGCGGGGCTTGCATGATTTCATAATCCCCGCATTTTCGTTGCAAAAAAGTCACATACATCTTAGCATAAAGTTGAAAAATGTTGCGTTTACTTCACACAAGAGCAGCCATTTTCCCCTGTTGCCATGGGAACGCTATGAAGTGACGTAATTACGCGACGTGAACATCATCGAAAAGCTGCAAACCCCGCGATGAAGCCATGATGAAACCGCAGTTTTTGCAAGTTCCCGCAATTTTTGCACGTTCCCGCAATTTCATCGCATAAAATTGCATAAATATCTCGCATATTCCATCATATTTTTTAAGAAAACGTGCCGCATAATCAAGGATTTTTGCCTGCAACAATCACAAAAAAACTCTGCATTTTTCTGGAAGGACTGTTCCATCGTTTACATGCAGCTGTTCTAGCTGTAGCTAGTTGTGTTACAACTGTACATGATGTGAGTTGTCTGCTTGGGAAATTACGACACATGATTACGTTTATGTTACAAGGTTGGCAATCCTTTTTCATCATTGATGTGAGGTAAAGTATCCTAGACGTCATTCTAGCGTTATGCACAACCATGCTATAGTTAGCCAAGCAACTATAAATCTTTGGATTTACACAAATAGGCAGAATTACCTGTAGAGAAGAAAGCAGGAAACTTCGGTGTCCCTTTTCAAATCCTTGCTCCTTATGAGCTCTTTCCATCTTGGAAAAGCCACTCCAATATTAACTTTGGTCTTGTTGCTTTGCCTGTCGCGTTATCGTTGTAATTCTCTTTTTAACTTCCTTGGCGACTCTGTTACATATCCTCGAGAATAGGCGCAATCCTCCATTTTCAACAGGCTTTCAAATCTGCTGGCAGTCGCAAGTAATCTTCTCCCCATCCCTGGCACTGAGTTTAAAAGCGCAAAAGGCGGAGGTATGTCCCTTTTTGGCTAATGTATTTTAAAGATGGAGGCGCAACATGGCTGCCGCCATTTGAGCGACTCGCTCCAATGTATTCTGAATGATTCTGAATGGCAGATTCTACACGTACGAGAATACTTTGATTAGTTGGTGGAAGTAATTACACATGAATGAGCACATATTTGTGAAAGAACAAATGGGGGTTTTGCTAAGAATCAACTCAAAACATTGCACAATGGAGCTTTAAAGTAATTTTGTGTCCACCATTTCAGTCCAATATTCACTCTCCACATTATCGATAGCTGTTTGTATCACTTGATCACTGCTTCATAAATATCTTATTTGGTGTCTTGGAAAGGGCTATGTGCATCTGCAGTGGTTAAGGTGTGAGTGAGTGAATGAGTGATCAAGTGAACAATCGAACGAGGGAACTGGAGCATGGTGAGAGATTCAACCTGAGAATAGTAATCATCTCCCACTGCTGCCCACTTTCCCCCCCCCCCCTCTTTTCTTCCCTCTCTACCCTGGTGTTATAAACTTCCACACTGCTGGCAAATCTAGCTCAGGGATGTGTTTATCCCAAGCTCCAGGCTCCCCTGGCTGGCAGGCGGGGGAGAGAATAATCCCCCCACCTCACCATAGGTTCACCGGAGGTTCTCATGGCTTCACTGCATGCCACCCTGCAGCGCACAGTTGGTGCTGACCTACAGAAAAGAAAACATCACCAAGAATGAGGGATAGGTTGATTATATTGGATTGTGAAACTATAAAACCATTTGTGGAGTTTATATAAAGCAAAATCTATAAGACCTTTGAGTGAATGTTTGATTCTGCGATGCTGGTGTTGTTTGTGGCAGGTTTGTAAAAGAGCGTTAATCCAGCCATCTTTAACACATTCTTTCAATTTTGTTTTCCCATACTATATTAAGAACAAGTTGTGGGAATGGATTATCTCATTCTTTGTCCTGAAACTCATCCCTGCAGTTATATAAGGCGTCATAACAAGCTTCACACTTCCCCCTCTTTGTGGCTACAGGGTTGCCAGGCAACTCCAAGAACGTCTGCCTGGCTACATCCCTGAAACCTTTTGCGACACTCACAGTCACACACACACACACACTAATGATGCTGCCAAAAGGAGAAGTCTGAAAAGAGAACAGAAACTTCACTGGACACCAGATGACAGCGTGGAGATACCCAACTAACTTCCAGGACAGAGATGGCCAAAGGAACTTGGACCCATATTGAGGCTATGTCTAAGTTTGTGTTTTCTTTAAGTCTTGCGTCTTTGGGGTAGCATTTCCTCGCCTCTGCCAAACATTTTGTTGACGCTAACAGAATAGAATTAACCACCAGGACAGGAAGAATGCAAAACAAATGAAACAAGCGATACAAATGTGCAACATCATCTTGTCGAATGTGCAGAATTGGCTGGAAGCTTTGACTCCCCATCCAGTGCCTGGTCACTTTTAGTCAGACAGACGTGACTTTGACAAATATAGATTTTCTTTGGTGATTAATGTAAAAAGGAATCATCAGGATCAAGTAGCACTTAGGCTGAACTTGGTGAGTCAGTCAAAGAGGTTCTATGTGATTTAGTATTGTGCATAAATAATGGACACACATAAAGTACAAGGACTTACAAGAGACAGATTTATAAAAAGAGTGGTCAAAATCGAAGCAACAGGGGCTGGCATATCGTGACTTTTAGTCCCGAGTTACTCTCGATCGTACATTGCCCATAATACAACTCAGTTATATTATAAACAGTTATAAAGCGTCTATATATAGGGTCTATATATAGACCCTTTATGCCCTGTAAATGTCAAAGTCTTTCAAACTACATGCTCCCAGTTTCTACCACAGGCTTTCTGTGAAAGATTTGAAATACAAAGTCCAATTTAGTGATTTGTAATCATGTTGATGTATCTTGGCCTTTACAGAGTAATGTAGTGCCTTACGAATAGATACAAAATATATAATTTCCCTAGCTTAATACAATTCTGTGTGGTGCTTGGCCATTTCGACTGTAACTGCCATGAACTACCCAGTCTGTGATTAGTTTTCAAATATCTCAATACTGATATACTGTAATTACACCCTGATGACTTTTCTGTACTCTGAGATGGGCTGTAGGGTTCCATGTTTGAACAATCCATTCACTATCCTTCCTTTAAAAAGGATTATTATGGGCCCGAAAATGGATTCACACTAGACATCCTCTGTATGGCGAGTGAAGGTGCATTGACGCTGCGTGGTATGGTACACAGAGGCAGCCCTCACAACCCTTAAAGGATGCAAAATCACACAGCAAACCCTGTCTGAGTGATTTACACAGGCCAAGCTTATGTCACATTAAATACTAGCTTGAAGCAGACTGTGAAATATTAATGTTTTGTTATATAACATTTTACATGACGCACTGTAAGCAGAGTGGACTTCTGTGGCACTTTCACAGGAGGGACACATGGACTTGTTGCAAAGATTAAACTTCCTGCCTTCTGTTCTCATATGCCTTTCATCTTCATCTTGGATTTTTATTCTGGGTGAAACAGAGAGAGGTTTGATATTTTTTCAGCTCTGAGGGTACAAATAATACCACATGGCTCGATAGGTGCCACATGCACATGCAGAGAAAAAGAGAAGGGAAGAGTTGGGTAGGGGAGATGTGTGTAGTACGCCACGCACATGAGAAAGAAAAGAAATGATGCACAAGATGCAGAGAGATACAGGGGGAAAGAGAAGGCTAGCATATAACAATGAGGTGTAGTTATCCGCTGTGGCGAGCCAAAGCGCTAGAGATTCCCCAACAGATCGTCTGCCTGTTTTAATAGCCTTTGGGCATTATGTCCTCTTTAGATGGGATTCCATTGTCTGCTACCTGGCCAGACACACAGACTCCAGCAGCATCCATGATTACCTACAGTATATTATGGCATTGTTTATTTGCTTTTGTCTGTATACTGAACTGTGAGGCTGACAACCTGACAAAACTGACATAATATGTACAATATTAAAAACTGGGGAAGAAGACTTCATTTGAAATGAGCATGAACCTTTATGTCTCAACCTTTTTTAAGTGCTTTCCTTCCAACCTTTTCCACAAGCTCTCCCACAGTGGAGGAAGGGAGAACACAGAGGAAATTCCTATAATAGGAAAGGGGCTTTTCTGAGGAAAATGGAATTGAACAAGCTGTCTGGTAGCTCATCCCTCTATTGATTCAATGCCCAGGGCTCTTGGTCTGTCTCTTCGTTGAAAAACCTGCAAAATGGACCTCACATCCTAGTGGCTATTCTGTTTGTTCCTAGGACCTGCCCAAATGAGAGATATCACACAAAGAAAAAAAAAGTTTAAGGAACATTCTTTACTTTACTAACAGGTGAACATATGTCTAGATACCCGTGATGGCGTTATGGCCTTTAGGTAATTGGTTTGGTTATGCTAGTGTTTACAACATACTACAGTGTTTTGTAGCACAACTGTAGGTGAAAAATGGCGGCCATACTTCTAGAGAAGGCAGCAGGTACAGAGGACAGAGCAGAGGGTGCCATTTACGCCCCACACAAAGCCATCAGAGCCACAGCGAGCCACTAAATGTGTTTTAATCTACTTAATCAGATGGCCAGATGACAATGACATCATCTTATCAGCTTTGTCTATGTATATCTGTGTGTGTGTGTGTGTGTGTGTGTGTGTGTGTGTGTGTGTGTGTGTGTGTGTGTGTGTGTGTGTATGTGTGTGTGTGTGTGCTCGCTCGAGTATGTGCTTGTGGGACTTAATGGATTTTCCCCAGGACCCAGATAATATATCTGGGGTGCAAAATGCTCTCATTGCAGATTCTTATTCAGATTCCATAGCAAGTTTTGAGCAAGATACAAGGTAAAGCTCACCTTAAAATAACATTTATGGTAAACAGAAGCAACTTATTATTGCAGTGGACTCAGCACAAGCAGTACCAGTCAAAGGTGGTTGACTCTAAAAATTCAAATATATCCTGACCTCCAGACTATCCAGACCTTCTGCTGTGAGTGTGATTAGTTTTGAAGTTGAGATGAAAAGGCAGAGCAGAGTTGGGAAATAGAGGTGTTTTTGACCGACCTTCCTCCAACTCTCTCTTTATTTTTTTTATTTTTTAACCATCTTTGATCAATTTAAATCAGTGTTTGGTATCCTAATGGCACGGCACACCCCATCTTCAGAACAAAGGCCTCTCTGCCTCCCTCTCTCTGGAGGTTAATGGATTGCAATTGAAGTTGAAAAATATGAGCCAGTAAGATAAATGTGTGCAGGGATGGAGAGGTAATCACAATGACAGAAGCGTAGCCTCACTGCCACATTAAGCTGTCTGATAAACTGCTAAACCCCTCTCAAAACAACAAAATGAAGGGAAAGAATATGGGATTCAGCCAGTGACTAACAGATTGTAATTAGGAGTTGGATGCTCTAATTTTGAGCACCATGCCTCTATCAACCAGCAGTTGTTTTTCCTGAACAGAACTGGACATTTTGTAAATAATACGAATTGGAATTATGGCAGGTGGTGCCCAAGAGGAGTTGATGCCAAAAAATACAGTGTGGTATTTGTTTTAATACATGTCACATTAAATCAAGTTTGTTTAGTGTGGTATTCACACAAATCAGTAAGGCAGGTATGGCAAGATAAAAAATGACATGATCCCTGAGGGAAACGGAATTCTGAAAAATATAGTGACAAGGCAACGAAAGTCAGAATCCTAAAAATCCTTTGCACAAACACATTACAAATTAAATACAGATCTTGCTTGTTTGAAATGCTCTTGCCAGATAGTTCAGGAAGTGTACCAAGTGAGAGCCCCTTCACCTCGAGGTCTATGGAGGCCTGCCTACAATAAGTGACGAGTAAAGGAAGAGAAGGCACACTGCTGAATTTCAAAGCAAAGTGTTGGAGGTTTTTGAAAGATAACCTCTGCTTAGCTTTTGACGTTGTGTTTCTATCAACCTTGCCAACAGGCTTAACCCATGCAGCCTCCACATTGCTCCAGGCCATGTCATTTATGAATTATTTAAAAACTGTAGTATTGCACATGATATAAATATTCAGACATTTCCTATTATCTGCTGTCAGCTCTCTCTCTCTGTCTCTCTCTCTCTCTCTCTCTCTCTCTCTCTCTCTCTCTCTCCCTGCTATCTGTTATTTTTGTAATGATCTGTATTCCTGTGGCATTAGGTTGGTCAGGGCTTGTGCCCACTGATGCAACGTGCCTGGCATGCAGAGTGAGGTTACACTGGGCTGTTCTGTTTTGCCTTACTCCTACACTGGTTTACTGGCAGGTGATTTCTCTCTCTTTCCACTACACATCGCTTTTGGCTTGCCTAAACCAGTTCCCACTACCTTCGAAATAACATCTGCTTTTTTCATTACTCTGTTTACATTTTGAAATGCAATTCTTTTTTACAAATGTCCTAATGGGTTTGGAGATTTGATATATACAATGCACGCCCCAGCCCATTAAAAGTTTAAAGCAAGACACAGCACAGCACAGTTAACTGACTCAATAAATTATGCATCAAAAAAAACATCTCTTGGAATTCCACTTGCTATATTGGAGCGAGAGCAGCGTGTCCTTTGAATTTCAAACAGAATGGCTCCCCCTAGTGGCAAAGACAGTTGTAAGGTCTGGATGTTGAGTCCTCATCAAGCAAATGGCAACTTTCAATGTAAGTGCGTCTGTCTGAATCTAGCAATGTTATAGCAGGATACTAATTTTAATCATTAAAACCACTTGATAGCTTTTTTATGGTCAAATGCAATGAAGCAAAACCTTTTTCCATACCTGTACCAACTAACTCACAACTCTCTGATTTTGCTATATTGCCCAAACTCAACTGTTAACACTCAGCAATGAGTAATTGTACACTAGACCCCTTTACAAAATAAAGTAATTTATCTTATAATATAACAATATAAATGATTTAGCACAAAATATACTATATTGTGTGGAATGCTCCCCATTTGACCTCACACTATGTGTTACTGTGTCCACTTAAAACACCCCAGCTTCATACACAATGAATTATTTAAGCTTGATGCTGCAAGCAGAGCAGCAGTGCTGTCCATGCACTGTGCCCTAAGTTCTTCTAGAAATGAGTGCAGTACAATCTTGCGGTAGGCCATCTTGAGAATAAAAAGTGCTTGTGAGGCACAAAGAACAACCTTCTCATAAAGTATTGCTATATTGTTTATGTATTTGATGTCAGAGTTGGTTTGTCTGCAGAGGAGAGGAGATTGTTGTGCAAACCCTTTCACCTTTGCAATTACTGAGCACTTGTTCTCAAGTTCATGAAACTGGTTTTATGGAACGCAAAATCTTCCTATCTGTATTTTACCCCATAATGAAGGATTTTGTGGGGGACTAACTAAGGAGCTGTCTGTGCTTTATTTAGATTTCAACTGCTACATCCTGCTGCCATTGGCCACTGCCTGCTAAAGTGATTAAGCAGATACTATTCGCTCTTTCTATGTGTATTTTTATACATGGTAATATGTTGTTCTTGTTGAACATTCATGTTTGTCTGATGTTACTGTCTTGGCAGGATGTCCGAGGAAAATCTACTTTTGCATTTGGTGAAGTGAAGACAGAAAAAAAATTGCTGAATGTGTTTTTGAGTCCACCCCCGTCTTGGATCAATGCACTTGCTTCTCCAAAGAACATCTAAACCGATCAGGGTGTAGGTGCACGTGTGTGTTCACTGAACACTGTTCAGGCAGCTCTGGAAACCTCCCAATAGTTGAATGCCAGGTGCATTAAAAGTGAAGGTCAGCTTTGATTTCTGCAAGCCTATATTCTGATGTTTGTCAGGTCTGAGCTGGCAAGAACACTGTTGACAGTTGGGCCGTGGGAACGGCAGCATGGAAACTGCATCTGTGAGATTTTCCACTTGTGTAACAAAGAATGAACTATTTCTGTTCTGTCAAGCAAAAATGCAGAGTGACGGAAATAAGAAAAGCCAGAAAAGATCATTAACGTTTATCAAATCTCATCTCTTTTTTTAGGCTAAGATTTGATAAACGTTCATTAGGATATAAGGCAGCAGGACAATTTAGTGAAAACTGTGGTTGTCAGCTGCTGTCCTGTATTTTACCTTTACACCGTAGAGAGATGGAACTACAAACACAAGATTTTAATTTTTTTTTTAAAGATTTTTTTTGGGGCTTTTTCCCTTTATTACAAGAGACAGTGGATAGACATGAAAGTGGGAGAGAGATGGGGGATGACATGCATCAAAGAATGTATAATTTGTATGTATAAGTTCGCTTTAGTTATGTATGTGAAATTTAAATTTACATATATACCTATAGGGGGTGGAAAGAATAATGGCTCCACCTTACAATACAGTATCTCATGAACAATTTCCAAAACAATGCCAAAAAGACTCAAATCCAGGAAACTCCAACACGACTGCTGGAGTACAGATATTGGACATGTGTCTGCCTTTTACTGTCTAGGAAGCTTATGTGTCACTGATACACATTGTCCAACATAGTTGAGGAAATGTACCATTTCCCATCTGGCTGAATTACAATGCGCCAGTAATTATTATCAATGGCACTAACTGGCCTTATTTTCAGTGGCACACTAAAGAGAACTGGCAAAGATGTAAAATGAACAATTATGTATATTTTCTCCAGTCAGTCATACAAATAGGATTGTATTCTAATATAAGCAGGCATCTCTCTTCAAAACTGAAGTGAAATAAATCAAGCTTCCTACAGAACAAGACACAAGTGACTCTGCAAGTTGGTGAAACTACTTTGGAGCCCAGGAATGATTCTGATTGGCAGAAATAACATTTCAACTTTAGACTAAGGGAATCCAATTGAACATTAACATTATCTGTAAACGCTATAACTCAGTCCTAGAGCTCATTCCTGAGATCTCATGTTTACTGCAATTGCCACTAACTGCAGTAGGTGTGTGAAACTGTTGTCTAGCTGGAATTGATTCTCTTTCGGAACATTAATCTGGGAAATATCCACACTCCTTGTACTTCTGTAAATAACGCAACAAGACTAAAGCAGTGCTGGGTTTGTGAAAAACTATATTTTATATTACTTTTCTCTGAAATAAATCAATATGAATTACTCGGTTTCACACTATTGTACTTATGAACACATGTTAATGGTTGCATTGACCTTTATTCACAGCCCGCCAAAATAAGAAAACTTCAAGCAGACTTTAACTTTGTAGCATTTATGGACAGTTCCTATCAATTGCTCTTCTCCGGAAGGACAGAGCTCAAATCCATCTTATTCGGGGCCGTGAGTATGAGCACTGAAGTGTTTTCACGTTGGATTGCATTATATTGGACACTGTGTACATCCCCTGTATACTGCTATTTTATCAAATTTATGTAACTGCTTAAGTACAGATTTCGTTGCCAAAAAAGGCACACAGGAACCGTGTCCACAAGCTGACCCCAGCAAAGACTTAAAAAAAGATATTTAAATGTCCATATTTTAGAAACAACACTATTAGGAAATTGACTAAAAATGGGCTTTAAGTGCACCTCCAACTGTCTAAGAATTTCACCAAAATAATATTTGCTGAGTGGCCTAGGTGTTGTTTGTAATGTGTTTCAGTTATTTTGTCTAATTTAGCATGACTATAGTGTACATATTCTGCATGGCAAATTAATGTTTCGGAGAAAACAATGCATAATGTGGATTAATAACATAAATAATACAATGCATTATTATTATTAATCCACATTATGTATTGTTTCTCAGATGACTGTCATCAAAGTAGGTTGTATTCATAGTTTCTAAAGCATTAGATAATAACATAACTGCAGCAGAGCCCTATCTGTTGCATTACAGTCCTCTAATCATAGCATCAATTGTATGACAGATGCATAAAATGACAGCATCAACTGCATCACAGATCCCTGTCATCAGTGTCAATTGACTGACAGAGGTACATAATTACAATCACAGCATCATGGCAGAGAGCCCTGTAATGCCATCTACTCCATAAAGATGCAAATTACATTACAGATAGTTAGAAGATGTACTCAGAGCCTTTGCTTAAGTAAAAGTTGCAATACCAAAGTATAAATAGTATGGTTTGTAAATGTACTGCATTTTTACATAGGTAGAAGTACAGTTGTATCAGTGTTATGAGCTAAATGTATAAGTATCAAAAGTAGAAGTTGCCTACTCATTATACAGAATGGTCTTTTTTAGAGATGCTATATCATTATAGGCCTACAATATTTACATAAGTATTGATGTTAATGATGTTTTAATCTAATGTGTAAGCAGCATTTTAATGTAGCTGATACATTTGGAGCTTATCTTTACAATTAGGCCTAATGTTTTTTTTGTACAATCTATAACAATGCATCATATTTTATCTGAGTCTGCAAAGTTACATATCTCTCACATAGTAGTGGAGTATTATCTACAATAGCCAATTTGCCTCAGAAATGCAGTGAAGTAGAAAGTAACACTATTGTTACTAAGTTTCCACCACTGATCACACAGGCATTCGCTGTTTATATTTCACCATACATTCCTATCATCAGTGTATTAAGATTTACATCCCACCCCAACCACTGTCTGTTTTAAATACAATGCTACAATTTGTGTTTTTTGCACCTGTTTTTGTCAATTGTTTTTTGTTGCTTTATCAGAAGTTTAATTTTTCCTTTGATTTATACTACGTCTCAAATTGTAATGACCATAAACAAACCATAGACTGTTTACCAAAAATAACCATTTGGCTTTTTTTTGTGCCCACGTTTTTGTCCACTGCATCACGCGCAAACACACGCGACGCTTGTTCCTATTCCCGGATTGGTCGGCGGTGCCGGGAAACATTCTCCTGACATGTTAGCTGGTATAAATACTCGGAGCAGCCTTCTTTTTACGCAGCCCTGTTTTATGAGGGAAAATGTATCGTCTCGGTCAACAGTGTATCCCCCAGATCGCCTTCAATTCCTTTTTATCCGCTGTGCCACGGGAATATTTTCATTTTACGAGACAATATAATAAAAGCTGGTCGTGTATTGGCTGATTTTGGATCAAATTATACATTTATCTGCACGAAAATGCCGAGGACCAAGAAAAAGAATGGCAGGGGTAAGTAAGCGACCCAGCCGCATTGCTCTGGCCTTGCTTATTTGGCTTCTCTATGCTGGCGGTAGTTGTAGTTCTTTTCGTGTTGTCAGTCCATTGAGTGGAGTTGGACGTGTTTATAGTAAGGACTACAAACGTCAGAGTTCGGGCCTACGTCAAAACACAAAGCTAACTAGCCGTGGTCACACAAAGCATTAGCTAGCTACTTTTACAAAAACGTCCCACCATACGACAATATACGTTTGCTTCATATTTATTGACACACTCGTTTAATGGTCACAAACTAATGTATACTTCACAAGAGCCCTCAATTAACTTAAACGTTACAAGCTAACGTCAGCTAGCTAGCTAACTAACGTTACTGTCAACTCCCCACTAGCAAGATGCAGCTTTGGTTGCTAGGTCAAGTTAATTTAAATAAACATAACGTTACTGCTGTGACAACTTGACTCGGTAGAAGAATACATTAACCATAGAAATAAAAATCCATTTTATTTCTATGAAATGAACATTGTTGTAGGTCTGCAAACCAAAGACATGACGTTATTGCTAGCCAGCTTGAACTCTGTAAAGTGAGATCGTCTTGTGTTAAGATGAACTTCAATTAATCTTTAGCCGAGTTTGTGGCTAACGTTACTAGTATTAATTCCGACTAACGTTGGCTGACTACACAACCATGTATGGCAGATAACCGTTTTGTATATTAGTTAGTAATAGGTTATTGTCTAGCGACAGAAGGTGGACATTTTGGACTCCAGAGAGCGGGGTGGAATAGAGGCGGCGCCCGGTTCTCAGAAATCAGCTGTCGTGGGGGACAGAGAAGAGGCCACGTCAACACAGACCTATCCTCTTGTTAGGTGGATAAAGTGGCCTTTCAAAATCAGCTGACAGTGCTGCCTATAGCATGTATCATGGCTTGACATATTCCTTCTTGATTATGACTCCTAAAACGTGTTTTCAGTGATAAGCTTCTGTAGCATGTCTTCCAGAGGTAAATCCAGGCCAAATATGCCTGTTGAGTCTGGTTGCGGTTCACAAACATCGAGGAAGCAATTTTCCTACATAGTATGTGTTTTAATAATAAGGCTAATACAACCAAATCATTTTAGTTTTTAAAAAAATGAACACTGATGATTTTTACACCTTTTTAGCTGTGAATTTTCACAACTCTCCGACACTCGTCTTGTTATCGAGTAGACTCTGGCAACCATTTAAGTATTGTGTGTTTTAAGGTGCCTGTTGTCTGCAGTTTTTCTCTCTCCAATTAACAGTATTTGGAATGTTACCCTTTGGACTGATAATCACTGGATTAAAAACTTGCTTCCTCCTTGCCCTCCATGACACACAGTTGCTTGCTCTTGTGTTTTTGGACTGTACCAAAACTGAATGCTTCTATTCTGAACAGTAGTTTTGCAGCTGAAATCGATCACTGTGGCAGATTGTCAGAGGTTCTGTCATGTGGTCACAGAAGTTCAGTTGTGTTGACCCATGTCCCTCAAACCTGAACATAATGTTGTGTTTAAACCGTCAACACAAGTGTGGGTTGCCCTTGACCCTGCCAACATGTTGCATCGTCATATAAAATACAAGGTACAGCAGGATAAGGCGTGCAAAGGACAGATTAGATAACTGCAGTATTTGCTACAGTACCGGTGTGCAGCTGGGCTTACATAACTGGCTAAACCAGACCTACTGTACTAATGCATTTGATTAGGCTAAATAACAATTTCTGTGCTTACATCTGTCTTTTTTTCAGGGGGGCAGCATGGAAATGTGCAGCCTTTCAGTGACGAGGATGCCTCCATTGAGACCCTCAGTCATTGCAGCAGCTTCAGTGACACTGCCAGTGTCGCTGATGAAGGTAGGTTTGTGTGTACATCTGGGTATGCAATTATGGGTTTTATATGTGCTTCAGTCTTCGTTTCAACTTGAGTATGTATGCTGGCTTTGTAGTGTAGTGTTTGCAGTTAGTGTGCACTTATCAAAAGGCATGTACTAGATGCCTAGCTTACCTCTTCGTTTAAATTTTGCCATAAAGTTTCTTATTTGGCAAATGTATGAGAAACTGTTATTTTGTTTTATTTGAAATCAAGGACCCCCTAAACGTTACAGAACCCTACCATGAAAAGTGCAGTTCATCCTATGTTTTGTGTCCAGTAACTCGTATCGATACTGTGAAGCATATCAGGCAAGTTTCTACATCTTGTGGTGTTGCCAGGTGGAGAGGCCAGTGAGGACACAGCCCAGGAGGATTTCCAGTACAAGCTGAAGGGGTTCATAGACAGCACGGTTGATAAGAGGTAAGCAGCGTGCATACACATGTTATCTGAGCTTCGCATGCAGACGGTAACATGTCTGTGTAGAGTTTCACTTTAACATGAGATTCATGAACATATTGGCTCACAAAACAATATGTATAGAAACTTATTAATTTGAAATTGATCTAATTGCTAAGTGTTGTTCAATCATTTAACTCATAGGGCTCTAGTCCAAGCTATTTTCCAAAGCAGTGGGTGTTTAGCACATGCTCCTTACATTGGCTAACTTTTTTTTTTTCTATGAAGAATTTCACTGTCATGCATCACTCTTCAGCCAGGTCAATATTAAAGGAGAGAGATAATGATTTGTATAATGGCAAAATGAATGTTTGTGTACCTGTTTTCTCAGTGCTAAGACCAGACAAGGGGCACTGGATGGGCTTAAGACGGCAATGGCCACACGGATCCTGTGTGAGTTCATCTCAGAGAGAAGGATGACTATCACAGACAGCATTGAACGCTGCCTCAAGAAAGGTACCAGAAAAGATCATAAAAATATGTTTTCAACAGTCTGGTCCTGTTTTCTAATGGTGCAGCAGATGGGTTGCCTTTTTATAGATAGATAGATCTCTCTCTATCACGCCAGTGGTTCTGAAAGTGGTGAAATGCTGTGTTTAAATAAACAAAAAATGTAATAGTTGTACATGTAGGTTAATTTAATAAGATCTGTTATTATATATTATAAATTCACTCATGACAAATGTCCCCTGAATTTGAGGAACACGTTAATGCCCACCCCTCTCACTGTCAGGCAAAGGCGAGGAGCAGCGGGCAGCAGCTTCTTTAGCCTGCCTGCTGTGTATCCAGCTGGGCTCTGGCATCGAGAGCGAGGAGGTGTTCAAGACGCTGAAACCCATCTTCAAAAACATCCTGGCAGATGGATCAGCCAACCTACAAGCCAGACAGGCTGTGAGTGCCTAATATTGTCGGTGGCAGAGCAATGTATTTTTATGACATTGGAAGAATGCACTGTTGACAGGTTGAGGAACAGCAGCCACACTGTAGCTGCTATTATGTGATTTTTTTATTTTTTTGTCGGAAATCAGTGTATACACTGGAGTGAAGTTGACTGAACACATCTCTGCTTCTCTAATAGGTTGCGACAAGTCTGGGCCTCTGTACTTTAGTGGCAGAAGATGACATTTTGGTAAGTTCTTGATCACCTTTGGTGTCTTTTCTGTGGCTTGACAACTCTGGGCTTGAGGGCAAGCTGCCATTATGTTTCCTCTACAACGTTTTGTCAGTTGTTAATTTGTACTCTATTATCAGCTGTGACATTGTGCCTTATTCAGTCTTAACATTCGTGATGTCAACCGTACTGGAGGCTGATATTGTGCATGCCTCATGTAATTAGTTAAGTCATTCACGTTATTTGTAATGACTGATGTACTGTATATTTTTCTGAAGTGTTTTTGAACACTTCCAGCATTTTAATTCTTGCATTGCAAACCCCAGTCTTCATATGATCCCTGCTGTTTCCTGTTCTAGGACGTGCATTCTACCATGGAGTGCTTTGAGAATCTGTTCACCCGGTCCTATACGAGGAAGGATGGTACTTGTCCTTTGATCAATCCCCAGACAAGCCAGCTCCACACCAACGCCCTGCTGTCCTGGGCACTGCTGCTCACCATCTGCACTGCCAGCCAGCTCAAAGACATCATGTGCAAGTAAGCAACTCTTGTCCACCTTTACTTAAAGTTTAAGTTTTCCTTAACCACACCATTTTATTTTACTGCCACCCAGATAGGTACGACATTTTTATTTTTATTTTTTCAATGTACGTGTTTTGTTGTCCAGACACCTGCCTAAACTACCAAGATTGCTGGAAAGTGAGGATGTCAACATGAGAATTGCTGCAGGAGAGACCATTGCCCTGCTCTTTGAGTTGGCCAGAGACATGGACTCTGTAAGTTCATTGTCATTCCTGTAGTGCAGTGTATTGGGACTAAAATTGAGACTAAATTACTGATGTTGGATGCAAAAGGGACTGTATTATGTTTATTTTGCTCAAAATTGCATAATAACCTGACTATTTCTATCTATCCCTCTTTTTTACTTTTTCATTGGTCATGAATGCAGCATTTCTTTCTGTGTCCTTTTCAGGAGTTTGAGTTTGATGACTGGGATGAACTGTGTGACAAACTGAACGCGTTGGCCACAGACTGTAACAAGCACAGAGCCAAGACCGACAAGAGGAAGCAGCGGTCGGTGTTTAGAGACGTACTCAAGGCTGTTGAGGTGGGTGTTCAGTGTCAGTTGACAGCACCTTGATTTGCTAGGTTTTGATTGACTTTTTAGATGCTTCCTCCTCCTCCTTATCCTGCGTCGCATAAAGTGACAGGCTATAGGTGGATTTGTGGCTGTCAATTTAAGAATCTGTTTCTGGCAATGGTTAGTTTTTCTCACCTCCTATCTTCAACTATATTCTTCCAGGAGGCTGACTTCCAGTCAGAGACCATTCGCTTTGGGACAGAGCGTATGACCATTGACAGCTGGGTCAGAAAGAGGACATATGATGCCTTCAGAGAGTTTGTGGGGTCTGGGATGAACTACCACCTACAGGTATGTTTGTTTTAAAAATGTTGGTGGACCATGGCATAAATGTATGATTCAGTGACAACTCAAAATTAAAATCCATGCGAGTCGACAATCAATTTAATTGCATTGCAGAATCATGAGGTTGGTTTGGGTGATGTGTAGTCTATATCCACAATGTTCGCTTCCGGGATTGCCGGAAATTCCGCCGGATGCACCTCTTAACGGCCGGATGTCTGTTACCTTCCGCTTTCTTTGTTTTGGAGTTTTAACCCATGTATTGTCCTTCGTGTCATGGGGACTTAGTTAGTTTATTTACATTTTGTATTAGCCTGTCCAAACGTGTTTGATCGCAGCACGGGCCTCCCCGTGCCAGTTCACGTGAAATGACATAACATAGTACGTGAGGGTCATCGGGGGACCCGAAGCTCAACGCCAGGCCAATGCAAAAACGTCAAACTGTACGGGGACCCAAAGGACAACACAAGGGTTAAACTGGTCGATTTTATGAGGACTATGTTTAACTGCTCCTCAGATCTCTGCAGGGTAAATCCAGACAGCTAGCTAGACTATCTGTCCAATCTGAGTTTTCTCTCGCACGACAAACAACTTTTGAACGTACACGTTCCACCAAAACAAGTTCCTTCCCGAGGCTATTTTGCAGCGGCTCCGTGCAGAGCTTAGCGCTGCTCATGACGATTGTGATTGGTTTAAAGAAATGCCAATACTGTAAACCCGAGCACGTTTTTCTCCCATCCCGGAATGCTGTGTGGACTAGCCAGACCATCCGCCACAGCGCTGTGGAGGAAGGTCTGGCAATGCGAGACTAGGTGATGTGTAACAGGAGCTCTTTTCTCCTGCACTGAAAGACCGTGAAGATCGGCAGGCCTGCCTGACGCAGCACTTGCAGCTTGATTTAGGATAATGTTGCGTATTGTAAAAGCCATTACAAGTAGCTAGCTGGAAAGTAGTCAGCACTCTGGCTGGCAGCAAATGCTTGTGTACAAGTGCAACATTTCACAAGTGAGACAATGGAACATATTTCAGAACACCTAACACTGTAAACGGTATTTAAAATGATGTAGCTACTGTCGTTTACATTTTGTATTATGCACTTGTACTGGTTGTAATGGTTTGTAGAATTGCTTCCTTTTTTAATGTGTTTTTTCTTTTTTTTTTTCTTCTAATCAAGGCAAATGAATTCATCAGAGACGTTTTTGAACTGGGACCACCTATGCTGGTTGATTCAGCAACAATGAAGGCCATGAAAATCTCTCGCTTTGAAAGGGTATGTGCACATGGTAGTTTTTTTTTGTTTGTAATAATCCTTGTGTCAAAAGGCACTTAAAACTCTAGCATCTTACTTTTTGAAAGCTTGGCGTGTTTGCCACATCAAATACTGCATATAATTGTAGCTTCTTTTTTCTTTTTTTATTATCTATGTTTGCATTAACTCTTCCCCCATTTTTCCCCCCCCCCAGCATCTCCACAACTCTGCTGCATTCAAGGCTCGGACCAAGGCCAGAAGCAAGTTCAGGGACAAAAGAGTGGACGTGGGAGAATTTTAACTCTTTCTTTTTGGTTTTCACTCTAATACCCTATTCATCAGGCTTCCCTGCTTTTTAGATGAATTGTCAAGACTTTGTGTCCCTGTGATCCTCCCTCGAAATCTATCTTTTAAATATCAAACCCTGACCCTCTGTAGACTTGAAAGGTGGCTTTATCACAGATGCTCTGTAGTGGACAAAACATTCTTTTTATAGCCTCCATTCAGGTCTACAGGAGGTGAGTGTTTGTTTGATAATCAAACAATAGCTTTGGAGTATAACTTTAATGTATCCACACTTAGATGGTGGTGTTGTACATAGAGTGTATATTTGTCTGCTCCTCATGTTAATATTCATTAGGTGGCCTTTTTGTGGACAAATTTATATAATTTTGCCAGCATTTGTCTTGTAGGTCTACTTAGTTCAGAGCAATGTCAAGACATGTTGTGACTGATCTAACACTTTGTTGAATTTGTATTTAAGTTGCACTACCTTGTTATCTTAGCAGGTTATTTATGTAGAACTTTGAATATTCTGTTGTCTTTTTAGTATTGGGTATGTAATCTAAAGGGTAAGGATGGTGAAATAAACACAAAAGCTGTAAGAAATGGATCCCTAATCTTTGCTCATGTTTATTATACAAGATAAACTGGCACAATGATGCTGACTGACCAAGATTAGTTGATGTTAAGATGCTCAAAGCGTCATTTCCCATTGTTGAAAATTAAATCGGCAGTAGGTTTTGGGGAAGTGACTTGAAACTTCACTGGAAGAGGAGTTAGCAAGTGAGTTTTAAAAACCAGAAATCGCTGCTTCTTTGAACTCCTGGCAGATATATGAACATCGTTTTAAATGAAGGGGCAGTACAAATCTTATTTATTGCTACTTATCAAAGTGAAGGATCTTGCAGCCAAGGTGACGGTGTCAGTGAAACTGAGCAGTACACCCCGCCTGTACCTTCCTGGATATACGGCTCCGTGATAGAACTTCTTGGATTATTGATACAAGTTTGTCAATAGTGACGCGCAGGAAATAATGGAGGTCCGACATACATTGCACACAGTATATTTACTCCCCGGGGTCCTACTTTTATAACGCAGTAAAAATAGTCCATAACGGCAGCGAGTATCATGATAAAGGTTAATGTCACAATGCTACAAATAGTCCCATCAATAATGTTGGCTGGTTTCCTAGGAGTTTGGAACATGAACACACACACACACACACAAGCACCCTGCAATCAATGCACCCATTCAGCAGCCTCATACCTCCGAGAAACGATATAACCTTCAGGAGGAAGTGACAACATGGAGTTGATACATTTTTCATGGCCTGTCTTTTGGCTTTTGCCCAGAGGATGGTCGTGTTTAAGTTCAGAGGAGTTTCATGTGTCATCAGCCTTTTGAAAACCCCTTGCCCTTCGTATTTAAGTCAATATATCTGATGGTGCATCTGCACAAAGACTGGCATTAAGTGTGATTTATGCTTCTGCGTTAAATCTATGCCGTGGCTACGTACTCACATACGTGGCGGCACGGACCCTACGCCATAGCCTGACGTGCACCTCTTGAAAAATGTAACTACATGTTGCAGCGACGCATGCCGCTCGGCCGTGGCTTGGTAGCGTTGCATTTCCCCCCACTCATTTCCTGGTTCTCCTCCTCCATAAACAACATGAAATCAAGGAGAGGGTTATTTTTTTCCTGCTACAGATTTCCGACCGTGGTCAGAAAGCAGACACTTTGTTTCTCGCGCTATGACTCTCCTCTTCGAAGCTAATCGCGTCACTCGCTCTACTACACACTCCCCACGCGCGCACACACATGCCGGCCCGGCTGTTTTTTTAAGAGATCGACGCACAACTATAAACTTCAGGCCACTTACGTACCTAGGCTACGGCGAAAGCTCTGCGTGGATCCTCCGCAGAACCATAAATCACACTTTAATGAACTGATATTACTTGTGTTTAAAGCGTTAAACTCCCTTCCTGAGCATTTAATTGCTTTAAATACACATTGTTATGTAAATGTATAACGTGTCTCTTTATTGTATCACTTCGTTAAACTTTTTTAACTCATTAAAGACACTAAATGTGTCTGGGACTGACTGACTGGCCGCCTGAGCCTAATGGCATGCTGTAAAGTCATTCCCCGTTTCTCTCAGGGCAGACTATTGTCTCCTGCCATAAAATGGGAAGTTGTGGGTAGCTTGTCTGCAACTCCCTGACATCAGTTGACTTAACACTTGTGGATTGAGGCGGTCCATCTTTCTGTGACAAACCGAGGGGTCGACACAACCTCTGGTTGTTCTTGGACCAGTAAGACCTTTATAGCTCGGGAGACAGTTACACTTATTCCATTTTGAATAGCTCAAATGGCAGAGGGGTAATTGCTCTTGTCAACATTTTGGTCCCAGCAGGTTTATTCTGATTAAGAGGAAAACCCTTAACTGAACAAAATTGCCCAGGCAGTTACTGATTACGTGAAGTCCTTTGCCTCCATCTTTAAAATGCATTAGCCAAAGAGGGACATACCTTCGCCTTTCGCCCTCTTACACCTATTGGCACAGTGACGAATGCCAGGGGGAGATTACTCGCCAGGGAAGCGAAAAAGAGAATTAAAACGACAACGCGACAGGCAAAGCAACAAGACCAAAGTTAATATTGGAGTGGCTAGAATAGCTGCGTGTAAACGATGGAGAGAGCTAATTTCGGGTTCGGCCACTGTAGGAGGAAGGGCTAGAAAGTAATATTCAGTTGGTTGTCATATACAATTTCACCGCTAGATGGGAGAAATTCTTACACAATGTAGCTTTAAATGATTTGGGAGGATGAATGTTAAAGGAACACGCCGACTTATTGGGACTTTAGCTTATTCACTGTAACCCCCAGAGTAAGACAAGTCTATATTCTCAGAAAGGCTTGCTGCAAAGCAAATCACTCCGCCCAAGTAGCAGAAGTAGCAGAGCTTCGCCTTTCTGAGAATATAGTTCCCAGTTTGTTTACGGTTAGAAGATGGCTGTGTCTCATGTTACGTTGTTTTTTGTACATGCTGTGACTCTACAAATCACAACATGTAAATAGGAACATGTTGGCGTTATTTTGTCACTTATTCGGAGCAGTAGGCTAGTTGGAACCAGTTACCTGCAGGTTCTGTGCTAGGCTAAGCTACCGGTGGAACCGTCAGACAGCGTTACAACACGCACGGACACGAGAAGGGTATGTATCGACTTACTCTGGGGGTTACAGTGAATAAACTAAAGGCCCAATAAGTCGGCGTGTTCCTTTAAGCATGGCAGAACTGTAACTATTTTAGGATTTGGGCTTCAAAAGAGTCACTTTTAAAAGTATGCTTTGCTTTAATCCTCTTTGGTAGGAGAAAAAAGATGTACAGTACACATTCTCAACAACTTAAGTGCTAGATATTGACCTGGTGGTGAATTTACATCATGCCATGACATACATTTCTAAATTAGCATGGTCTGTTTTTGGCGGTGGTTACCTTGGTAATCTAGGTTGCTTCCTTGTTAAACCTGGGGCCTACATAACCCACAATGCAACTAGATGATGCTAGAGCTGAGGGGGACTTATAATTCTCTGTGTTCATCACTACTATCAGCCCCTCTCACATACACAATCATTTAATTCAAAACAGTTTCAGTGCTGATTTCTGGATTTGAAACAAATTTCTCTGTAGATAAATATTATCATTTGATTAGATCCTGTCTAACTTTGGTACAATCAGGCAGGTACAAAGTAATGTGGAGAATGCTAATGGTCTGTTATTATTCATATTTCATCTCAGTCTGTTTGCAAAAACCCCCATCACTATGTAATTACGAGGAATAAATAAGGAGTAAGAGATGCGATAAGTTGTCTTCAGTTTAATCAATAGCTAGTTAATTTGTGTGTCGTCATGCACTCAATGCAGTTTACAAAAATGAATCCTCTCACTGCACCATCGACTTAATGGTTAAGCAATTCCATCTGTGAGGTTTTGTTGTGTGCAAGATGAGAACAAGCTGTGGAAAGGGCTGTATGCTTCAGGAGATGTGGAACAAAACAGAATATGTCACTGTGGTGGGTGAAGAAGCAAAGCAATGAGCTCAGAGGCAGTATTTAAAGAGAAGCAAATCGCTTCTCCTGTTCTACACCACAACTGATTGCTGCCATTGATGGTTTGATATGAGATTGTGATTGAAATGAGCATTTGGTTTCAGCCAATTGACCTTTCAAGGCGATTGATTTCTAACTGGGAGGCCTTATCTATCATTCAAGTTGATTGTTGCAATGTGGCATTGTGTTTGATTAGCTGCAATATGTAGGCACTGTGAGCTGGTCGTTGCCATGGCTGGTTAGGCAATCCCATGTTAAGTTTTCAATCCATCGTGACACACACACAGACGCACACACACTCATAGTGCGTTTCACTATCTTTGTGGGGACCCGTCACTGACATAATGCATTCCCTAGCCCCTTACCCTAACCATCAGAACTAAATGCCTAACCCTTACCCTCACCCTAACCATAACCTAATTCTAACCCTGATCCTACAACCAAGTCTTAACCCTCAAACAGCCCTTTAAAGTTGTGGGGTCCAGCATTTTGGCCTCACAAAGCTGTCCAGACCCCACAAATACACTGTATTCCCGGTTTTTGGACCCCATGAATATAGTTAAACAAGAACACACACACACACACACACACACACACACACTCCAGATGGATTCTTTTCAATAGCAAACCAGGTTAATGTATTTATTCCATTTGTGTGCTGCTGGCGTCTCAGCAGCTGTTGCTGTGTCACCAACCATAGATCAGCCTGTTTCTTGTGTGTCTCATGTGCCACCCTCATTTACTTCCCCCTCTCACCCTGCGTCCTCTTCCTTCTCCTCTCTCCAACATCTCCCTTTCCTGGCCCCAGTTGCTCCCTAGAGCAAGACATATACAGCAGCTATCACGATGACAAATGGATAGAGAGATTAGTGGCACTTTGTCACCAAATGAGTGTTGCATGTTCTCCATCCCAAGACGCCAAGAGGCTTGTTGTTGTGACTGATAAAATGGCTGCTGCCTCTGACGACTTCAATTATTCTGCATACATATATCAAGAGAATTATTTATCCCGCTCTCTGTCACCTTGTGGAGCGTTGATGTGCCACATAGGGACCGCAATACACTGACAAATCCTCAAAATTATTTTTGCTTCACTTTTGTTTGTTTGTGTGACTGACTTTTACTGCACATGAGATGATGTAACTCTTAAAGCATCTCTTGCTCCTCTGTTGGTCTCTGGGGAGAACATCCTGTATCAGATCAGCTGTGGAATAATTAGGTAGCTGTGAAGAGGGAGAGGTAGCACAGAAACCTATATACACACACACTCTCACGCACGCACGCATGCATGCACGCACGCATGCATGCACGCACAACAGGAACATGATAACCCTGGAGACAACCACTATATGTGTTTGTATTGACCATCTAAAGCACCTTTGTGTTGTATATTGAGCTGTAACATCACCATACAGGCAGAGGATGGATGGCTTTCCATTATTTAAGATATTGCACACATCAGAAAGTCACTATGAGAATAAACTACTTGTTTGTTTAGTACTTATTTACATATCTGCACCAAAGTTAAGTGAAAGGGGTGTACATAGAAAGTGAGAAATGCTAATGTGTCTACTTATGAATTGAGATGTTGAGAAAATTCTCATTTCCATGAATGTGTAGAAGTGCAGCATATTGAGCCATAAATCATTGGTCATAGTTTCTGTTTCTCAAGACCAATGTCTAGGCTGCAATTCATGTTTAATGCATAGCAACTTATGTTCTATAGAGTCACGCTCATGGCCTGGGGCCGGACCTCTTTTCACTCGATCTGGTGAGGTCCCTTATCTTGACACTTTTACGTGAAAAAGCAGGAGAAGGGGGCACACGGTTTTGTCTGTTGCCTACACACCTGGTGCCCATAAGGAGGCTACTTTTCCGCACATCAAATTTTGGGGATAGATTCTACTTATGGAACTTTAGTTAAAATGTTTTTATTTCCAGCAACCTGGTGTTTTTTTTTTCTTAATAACTCTCCAAAATTTAAGTAACACACCCTCACACCTGTTGTTAGGTGGGGTTGTACATAATCTTGCATTGCCAGACCTTCCTCCACAGCGCTGGGGAAGAGGGTCTGGCCCTTTCACGCAACATTCCTGGATAGGAGAAAAACATGCTCTGGTTTATTGGCCTTTCTTTAAACCAATCACAATCGTCTTGGGCGGTGCTAAGCGCCGGATGCAGCAACGGTGCCGCTGCAAAACAGCCTCGGGAAGGAACTTATCTTGGTGGAACACGTGTACGTTCAAAAGTTGTGGTAAGTCGTGCAACAGAAAACTCACAGATAGTCTAGCTAGCTGTCTGGATTTACCCTGCAGAGATCTGAGGAGCAGTTAACCATAGTCCTCGTAAATCGACCAGAGTTTAAAATTCCAACACAAAGAAAGCGGAAGGTGAGGGAAATCCATAAATGAAATGTCGTCGATATAAACTTTTGGCAAACAATGCTTTTGTGATCTAGATGGCACCAAACTTGTCCTGGGTCAGTTTAACCTGGCTAAAACAATGAGTTCAAACATTAAATACCACACAAGGGTTGAATGAAATACCTTTTACCGTCTTTATGCAATATTGGTTTCAATTAACAGCAAATACATTTATCCAAGCACATACTGTATGTACTTATGCTGCCATCTGTGTTTACCACTTCTTCTATACAAAGGATAGCGTTGTGACATAAGGGTACTTTAATGCACATTGTCACTTAAGCTTCAATATTGGTTTACTACTTGACAAATGTCTCCGAGAGGATTAGAAATTGTGTTTACTCTGTTCTGAGTGATTTACTGCATACAAAATAGATATAATTACTACTCTCCCTCCTATAGGTCTCTCTTATGTGCAATTTCCAATCTACTTGAAAGCAAAACCTGCACTCAGCAGAAATTGGAGAATTAATGGCTTAATAAATTATTGACACAATACATAAACAGAAAATGCATACTTCCATTATTGTATACTGTTTAAAAACATAATGTGTTACATGATGTTTAGTGCATAATTTTTTTTACTTTAAAGAGGTTGAGGAAATAGTTTTTAGCTGAAGTCATTAAAGTTTATTTATGTTTCAGCTTTCTCTAGAGCACGAGAGAAATAAAAGCACAGGCTATGAATCATCTCAGTGGTAAAGCCCTAGTGCAATTATGCACTGTGTTAATCTTGCTTGCATTGCTGTTGACATCACTGAAATGTACACGATGTCAGAGTAATAATGATGTCAACGTGACTGTAATTTTAAACTTCACCAGGTGGTGGCAGTTGTTCACCATTAAGCTGTCTGCTGTATCAACACTTGAATTGACAGTAATCACCTCTGCACTTGCAACTAAGCATAACTGATGATACTGAGGATGGATTTTAAGGTTAAAACATATAAGATTGTGTTGGATTATACAGACATGCACATTCTCAATTGATGTTTTGGCCACTTAATCATTTGCTACTTATAATGCAGGACTCATTTACTATCAAATAAAAAAAGAAGTCATGTTCGTTCTTTGTGTGAGTCATTCAGACAACAGATCTGTTTTGAACTGGATGTAATGGATGACCCTCTGCGGTATCAATAAAAAAAATCTGACTGGATTCCACACATCTTATTCATCTCTCAGCAAAACAGAGCAGGCCCTATATTATCGTGTGCAAAGCTGACACCATATGGAATGTGGTTGTAGACTTGAAATAGAGTCAAGCGGTACACATTTGTCGTGCTGGGCACAGATGCATTGTAGCCCCCACACTGTGTGACTCATAGCTACTGTACACTCACACAAGCACACTCACACAAATACACATTGCACAATTGCACGTGTGCAGACAAACACACTCTCTCTCTCTCTCCCACTCTTTTTCTCTCTGTGATGTAGGCCAGTGACAAGCGCAGACCCCTATCAGGGCTGACAACTGTTTGCCGGATGATGCCACAGAGAGGAGGCAAGAGGCCATAGTTAAGGGGGTGACACCTGTCTCTGTGTCCAGCAGCATCAGTCGCACATATAGAGATGAAGCAAATACAGACAAAAAGGCCTTTTTGACGGATACAAGTCTAGACTCCAACCTCCAAATTTGTTTTTTCCCCCCAAAAATTCCAAAACAAATAGAGTCAATACACACTTGAGTGCATCTGAAGCTAAGTCGGCACATGTGGGAGGCTGAAGCTTTATCTCCTCTTTTAAAGCGTTGACTCACAGCCTGAATCGCAGGCAGTACTTGGTTGACAGGAGGGAAGAGATAGCAGGCTTTCCCTCCCTGTCAGCTCCCACTATCAGCTGCTTAGAGCCAAAATACAGCCCATAGAGCTCTAAAATAAATCTGCAACTGGAGTACATTTTGACCAACTTCTGGATTAGTAGGAGAGTACAGCACAATAGAGAATTAAGGGATGAGTGTGGCATTTGGTATGTATACACTTATTTGCTTTCTTGCGAAGAAGATTGATACAGCTCTCATGTCTGTACACTAAATATAAAATTACAGCCAGAAGACAGTTAGCTTAGCTTTAAAGATGCTGGTAGGCAGATTTTATCGGCAAACAATTTCTTTAAAAAGAACACAAAAGGGGATGGCCAAAAGGTCTCTGAGTATGTCAATTGGTTGGCAATTTAGGATCATTTTTATGACAGATCTTCAGATTTTCAGATCTTCAGATTTTGCGGCGTCCTGAACTGTCCAAGATTCTGAATGTGTAATTGCAATTTCCCCAGCCATTAATACATGTCATGTCTCGTCTCTTTCTCACCCCTAATGTCTTGTCAGCTCTCTACTTTTTTAGATTTTGTTTGTATTATCTAAGGTGCTAGATTATAAATAAAATGTAAATATGATCTGCAACTCAGGATGAAGGCTAATTTCAGGTGTGTAACCGGTCAAACACATGACTTGTGAAGTAGTGGAGATGATATAAACCATGCGTGCTGCCTCAGCTGCAGCCAGAGCTGTTTGTTTGATCCCTCAGCAGCCGTTTGATCAAGTTTGAAATGGACTGGAGAATCTATGTTGGTTTTTTGAATAACCACTGTGTTATGGCCTGCAGTACTAGTCTTGCAGCTATCTATCTACTTTAAACATGGCCACTGTGCTTACGCTGTATCTTTCAACATATCGACTCAACAAAGCAGGTTTTCACGGTTAGGCCAACCAAAAGTGGAGTTAAATGATCCCACAGATACAGAAATGTCTGTCCTCGGATCAACAGGTGTCTTACATTGATCTGGGTCTCAGAAAACCAAAAGTTCCCATCAGCCTTATGCTGGATTTATATTAGTTTCACTTTTGCCAGAGGGGACTTTATCTGTACATCAGCTGTTCTACAATCAATTCTGCCTGACCCAACTTGGGCAAATTTTCCGCTCGATCCTATTTATGCAGGCACACACCTGTGTGTGTGTGTGTGTGTGTAGGTCAGCATGTGTCTCGTATGTTTATATGAGATCGTAATAATTAATTCATGAGGTCATCAATTAATCTGTCACTCAAGGGATGAAAATGGCTCAGCCTTAGTCTTCAATGTACACAGTAGATCAGAAGAGACGTGGCAGTGTGTGTGTGACACAGCAGCTCGCACACGAGAACTGAATACAGAGGAGACGAGACAGATTTTATAGGAGACGTTACGAGCTGCACACTCACTCTGGAGCAAGACTGCACAAAGACACACTTTTCACACACAGATGTAAAGACAACCCCCCATCCACACACACACACACACACACACACACACACACACACACACACACACACACACACACACACACACACACACACACACACACTACACTACTCTCTCGCTTTGACGGTGAGGTTGTTGCCAAGGCTCAGCATGAGCGAATTGATTGGTTGCCTCTGCTCATCACCGTAGAAACTCACCAGTTGGATTGGCCGGTTGTGTAAAGGGAGCTTTTCAAGATGTTTTCCCGACTCCTCCTATACCAACCACTGGATCTCTAATTTCTCTTATTATCGCCACACACTGCTCATCCAATTTAATTAGCTCAGCTTTACAGTGGTGCTTTTTCCCTTTTATTGCTTTTATCGTAGCAGGCAAAGTAGTGTCAAGTGAATCTACATTATCATATGAATGATGATTCTAGTAAGAAATGATCACAGCAATATATTGATTCCCACTTGTCTTTGCCTGGATGAGGTGAAGAGCACATGCCTGAGGGTTGATGTATGTATGGTAATATATATATATATATATGCAGCACAAGGACATAATCCTGGAACAGAAAAGATATCCTGTGTAGACTAGCCAGCATGAGCAGCACACACAGACACTTTCCTTGTCTGTGGTTTACATCCGTTGATAAGCACCAATGACAAAATATGTCCTCGGCCTCAGGGTGAGCACGCTTGATTGTGTTTGCACGTCCATGTTGTGTGTCTGGGTGCATGACTGTAAGTGTGTGTGTATGGCTGTGTGTTTGCGTGCCTCATGCTTCTGGCTGTGTGCGGCTGTGTGTGTGCAATAGCTCTGCGATGCATGTGCTGAATTAAACAAGGTCACTCAGTGCAAGGCTGATCATCCTGCAGGCCCCCCCACACACACACACACAATCAAGACAGACTGTCTATAGTGATATGCTATAGTGGTTTACATCCCCCGTCTCTGGAAGAACATAAAGAGATAAAAGGACATATCCTGAAAAATGACAAGAGACATCCTCAAATATGACTCTGGAAATCTTTACCTGTCTGTACGCTTAATATAAGGCTTGAGCCAGCAGGTGATTAGCTTCACTTAGCATAGCATAAAGGCTGGAAGCAGTACCTTTGGACAGAGCCAGACTAGCTGTTGCCCCTTGCTTCAGTTGTGACCAGTTTAACCAACTTTGTCCTTGTTTTGTTTGAATAATTATTAAAAAGTTAAATTATCCAGTAAATCACAAGAAAAAGTTTAGAGGAAAGTCTGAAAAAATGAACATGAAAACATTTGTTGTTTTTTATCCTGTTAATAATCTTGCGACTCCTCACGTTACTTGAAACCCCTTGTAGGCAGTAGTGGTAGGTAGTGGTGTAGTGTGGTAGTTGATAAGGTAGGTGTACTACTAATGGCGCTTACCCACTGCTAGTACCACTACTCTACTCGGCTCGACCGCGGTGCCCCGTCCTCCATTTTCCATTTTTAGTACCAGATTTAGTACCGCCTCATGCCTGAGGCGAGCGTGGCTGGTCGTCAAAGCGACGCCGCAGGAAACTGCCGTGACCTAATGTGACACACACAGAAAGTCGAAGGTGTGTTGTTTTTGACTCTCGGCATGTGGCTGTTGCTACAACCAGAAGAAAAATGTTGTTTCAAAAGAAGCTGGAGGCAACAAAAAAAACACCGCTGGCTAAACTATTTAAAAACGGCGGGTTTGTTCAGGACACCCCCGTCTGTCGCTAGCAATGATGACGCAGTGATTAGTGATGATTATCTCTGACCAATCAGTAGTCTGCAGGTTTTCACGTCACCTTTTGGTATCGCCTCAGCTCGTTTGGAACCTCGACGGAGGTGATACTAAAACAAGTACCTGGTACGGTAAGCAGGTACCAGGGACTTTTTTTCGTAATGGAAAACCAAAAAAGGCGAGTAGAGGCGAGGCGAGTCGAGCAGGTACCATGAAATGGATAAACGCCATAATTAAATGGGAAGGTTACTGAGGAGGAAACAGGTCTACTCTTCTATATATTCCAATGACTTTTTGGTTAATAGGTGGGTATACTGTAAACCAGCAGGTAAGAGGTCGGTAGGCTATACCTTATACCTGTGTATACCCTCCACTACATCACTGCTTTTAGGATCCTGATTCTTGTTTTTCTGGTGTCAAAACGTGTCTAGAAACCCTAACCCTTAAACCAAAATGACATGTCTTTTAACTGCAAATCACCAAAACTGTGCCTACTGGTTTACTGCCTACTAGGGCTGCACAATAATAATATATCATTTTTTTTATTTTTTATCATCACCGCAATATTAACTGGCGCAATATACATATCGTGAAAGGCTGTGACATATTGCGATAGACACTCAAGAGATTTTTTGTGTTAGTTGAAAGAAAATATGAAACAGGAAATAACACTTTAAAAAGAAACTGTCATTCTTTTTTTAGTGGTGCCTTACTGTATATATTCAATTCAATGTTCAATTTGTTCAATAAAAGTAGGTTGGAAATGATTTCCTTTCATTTGTCTTAAGTTCAACAAGCAATTTGTTGTATTTTAGCAGAAAACTGAAAGCAGCAGAAATGCAGAACTGAGTACACTTTAATATCTATCGCAAGTAATATCGTTATCGCCATATTCTAACGCTGTCAGTTAAACGGCGTTACCGCAAACCCATTTTAACGCCGTCAATTTTTTTATTGCGAGATTAACGTTCTTTTTGGCCTAGCAAACTTTGTAGTTTTTTTCACATGCTGTTGCAACAACTAGTAATGTTAGAAAAACTACAACACCCCACTGGACCAGTGACTGTATTTCACTGTAGAGGATTCTAACACCAGACTGTAGCTGCCATTGTCTGAAAAACACAGACTCAGCCTTGCCTCACCAGCCTCGTGGTGCATTTAAAGTTATTGTAAAATACCCTTTTCCCATCCAGTGTTTTTTTTAGATAAACTTTTTATCGTTTTATATTTTTGAACGTACAGAACAGACAAAAACAATTGAACAAAGTGCTCGTTTTTTAAATATATATATATAAATCTTTCGGTTCAGGCACTGTATTAAAAGTATCGTTGTATCACATTTAGAATAGATAAAAATGTGCGATTAATTGTGAGTTAACTATGACATTAATGCGATTAATCACGATTAAATATTTTAATCGTTTTACAGTACTACTATATTCTCAACATTATTGCATATTTTCCTCATATTGTGCAGCCCTACTGCCTACCATTCCCAAAAAATTAAAAAAAATCATCTCAAAAATCATTCTCCCCTCTCCAAGGCAACAGTTGTTATCACTCTCTCCAGTAAAGGATGAACAGTGCTCAGAAGAAGCCAATTATCGTCAGTTAGCTGTACACCATATATCTATCACTCCTTTTACCAGGCAGTCAGGGTTCAAATGTATTCCATCATAATTTTTTACAAGGGCCGGTGAATGCGTTGATGTTATTTATAGGCAGCTGTTTTCCTTTCCATCAATGTTGTCACCCCTTGCGTGTTTACTGCACCTCCTTGTTCACCTCTCCAGTGACAGGAAGCTGAGTTTAATAATAGGAAACATTCCACTCTGCTTACTTGTACTTGTATTGTCAGCTTCTGTGGTTTCTCCTTTTTCTGTGTCAATGCCATGTGCAGAAAGATATCTCAATGAAGCTCTTTCGTACATTCTTATGTTATACCAGAAAGTACAAATACAATGTGCTGACAAATCTCACATATATGGTTATAAAATAGAACATAAAAAAACTGTCAACCGAAACACCTGTCAGACAATCAATTAATTAACATCTGTGGGGTAAGACATGTTAGTCACATTCAACCTGATTGGGTTTCACACCTGATTTATCATGCCTCCTTTCCTCAGCTTTTGTGTTTAAGTGTGTGTGCGTGTGCCTGGATATTTGTCAGCATGTGTGACCTGAATTGATTGCTTTGTTAGTGCAAATATGACTCATAGCAACATCCTTTCTGTCTAATAGACACGTCAGATTCCACAGAGTGAAGTTCCAGTATTTGTAAGTTCTATATGCAAGAATGTTAAAGGCCCAGAAAACATATTTTCTTAATCTGCCTCTTACTACGAGGAATGTGATCCTATATCAACACAAAATAATATGCCAGATAGAGCAATGTTTTACATGAAAGATGTCTGTATTTGTGTTTTTGTCCTTGCTTTTTACCTCTTTTTTTTTGTTTAAAGTGGGCGGAGTTTAGACTTTTTTCGGATGGTCCGGTGAATGAATGAACAACACACAGCACAGCAACACAATCTCTTTTTTTCCTTTTGAGTCTGACCTTCTCAGCGCCACCTTTCCCTTTTATCTTTTGGCTTTCCATCATTAGACTCACACACTGTCTGTTAACGTTACCGATAGACCAAACGTGATGAGGAAAAAAAAGAGGTGTTCAATGGCTTTACGTCATAGGCCGACCAGGGCTATACCATTTGGGGAGGGGCCGCTCACTGATCCCCCTATATTTCTGAAAATCCTAGACATGGTTATGACCGTTAGCGGCCGGGCAGCAGCCGCCGGATGGTGTTGCTAAGAACTTGCAATGTATAACTATTATCAGACCGGCCCTCGCGTCCTCAAAACACTAACGGCCCACCGGGAAAAGTCCCGACTCTCCCGACTGCCACTCTGTTTCAGACACATTGCACAATGCAGGATTGACACACTACATGTAGATGCAAGAGAGAATAACAGGATTTAGCCAAATTCACAACTCTGAGCTGCTAATACAAATGCTGTGACAGTCCAAATGTGCTGTTTCACAAGCTAAGTTGAAGTTGTAGGCCTCCGAACAACAACATAGTCCTCACAGAACTGATGAAACCACAGTACAACTGTGAAAGTAAAGTTGTTTTTCTTCACAAAGAATGATTTGATTGGTATAACAGCTCAGGATAATGGTGTTATCCAGCCCTGTTATACAACCAAACACAACTGTTGACGCTTGCTATCAGATGTTGTTAAGGGGGTGTGAGGCAGAGAGTTCACTGCAGTCGATGTTCTGGGTAAACCTAGTTTCTCTAGTCTGTCACCTTCCATTTTCGGAAGTCTCAGCTAACATGTCTCTAGGCTGTCTCACAGTTTTCTTGTGTGCAGGATGTCACTGATGCTCACAAAATAATTTCCTCATTCAAGAAGTACTTAAAGTCACCAGACACACGCTCTCTTATCAAAGCATGTCCTTCATAAAAGTAGTAAGCAAGTGATCAAAAATGAATCATTCAGTATTTTGTCCTCATTTATGGTCTTGCACTCCCACCAGGCAATGCTAACATAAAGAAATCTGGTCATATTTCTTTTCTTATTGCCAAAAGGCGGAAACTGCCCAGAAAAAAAATAAATGTGGTGCTTGTTATACAGCAAGACCTAAAGGTAAGATGTGATGTGTTCATTTCAGGATCAGAGCTGCTCCTCCAGCGTGTCTGTGTGGAAGCCTGAAACCCAGCAGTCTCAAAAATGGGAACATTAAGTTACAACGATTATGGGACAATGAAAAAATGGATGCTCCATTTTCATCTTTTGTGAAGATTAGCTTAACATTTTGTGAAATAATTTTCTTTCTTGTCAAAAGTTAGATGAGAAGATTGATGCCACTCTCATTTGTGTATGGTAAATATGAAGGTACTGCTAGCAGCCGGTTAGCTTAGCTTAGCTTAAACACAAAACAACAAGACTCTAGAAAGTGGCACTTATCCCCCCATAAAACACCACTTTTACACTGAAGTTTTGAACAAACGTGACATTTTTACTTAGTAGGGTTGAAATGTGCTCTTAGGGGTGTTCTTTTACTTTTCGACACAGCCACGCTAGCTTTCCCCTGTTTGTGCAGAGCTAAGCTAAGCTTTGAAAAAGATACTCCATTAAAAGAAATGATGATGAGCAACAGACATATAGATATTAGATCAAATCATGAACCAAACGGGCCTTGTATTATGCTACATATTTAAACTCTGACCTACTAAATATTATAGTTGTCATCATAAGCTGAGTCCATGCGCATGGGGGGTGATCAACTTTTATTACTTTGAATTGTACACAATAATATGTTCTAGTTTCATAGAATATACTGTAGATTATGAAGTACAGGAGCTCCCTCGTACATCGAACCATGGACACCTTGATGTTCCCTTCTTTGTTGCTTAGCAAAAGTACATCAGATTACTAAATAAGTGATATCAAACAGATGGAAATGAGGACTGTTTTTGTTACAGCAGTTAACATTATTGTCATGATGGCTATAATAATCGAGATTTACCCGGGTTTGTTTAAACTGAATACTGGTCTTGGGTATGGACATCTCTCTGTCACCTGAACTGTAGTCTATAACCACAACGTTCCACTTCCGGGATTGCTTTGTTGCTCGCCGCCAAAGACGATTGTCATTGGTTTGGTTATTGGTTGTTGGACATGGCAATAAACCACAGCACGTTTTTCTCCCATCCCGGAATGCTGTTTGGACTCAGACCCTCCTTCACAGCGCTGTTGAGGAGGGTCTGGCAATGCGAGACTACTTGAACTGTTCCCAAAGCAGAACAATCTGTGAAAGCTACCCTCATTGACTTGCTTTACAAGTACATGTAGATTTACAGCTTGAGGCACAACACTGTGTCAGCAAATGAACCAGATAACCTCATATCAGACTTTACAGCTGCACAGTTATCAGTTCAGACCCTGTGGAAACGTTTGCTTGTGCACAGTGGAAACATGCCCCATAGAAGCAGTGAAATAAACAGAGAATGATTTAAGAAATGAATAGATGCTATTCTATATCTGTTATGATAAAAAATTTACTCAGGCCTTTTTGTTTCCTCTTCCAAATAAGTAATCTTCAGTCCTGTTCATATTGTTCTGTTAATGATGTTGTTCAGTTGGCGAAATATTTCTCCCTTGACTCAGCCCTGTTTCTGTTCTACATTTAATGGATCAGTGCAGAGAGAACTTACTCCTAGATGCCAGTTGTGCAAGTCACTAATGCTTTGGCTTGATTTATTTGGTACTTGTCTCATACAGTAGATGTTTACTGACAAAATGGCCTGAGTGGTCTCAGGATGTGTGTGACTGGCTTCCTGAGCAGTATTTTATTTTTAGTTCTCTTCACAAAACCTCAGGGAGTACCTTCAAAATAAAATAAAATGCATCTTGTTCAAGCTGTTTCAACTTGAAATTGTCCATATGATAAGGCTCTAAGAAGGGCATGATTATAGTGACAACATCTGACATTTATAAAGTCTGTAGTTAAAGTGGTAAAAAAACTTCCAACAGTTCTGCTAAAAGCAATAAAACCATCACATTCTCATGAACGGGTCTGTATGAAAATGTATGCACACCAAAATGTATGATATCCTACGAAATTAGAAGACCGCCGGCTGGTCACGTGACGCCAGGTGGTCAAGTTGTTTAGGCTGCTACAGAGCCTCGTGACGCCGGCTACAGATCTCCGTTGAATCAGCGGTAGTTGGTGGTTCAGTTACCCGAAAATAGGGGACTTTGAGCCGGGTACAAAGCACAGTGAGCAGCCAGTCGTTTCGGCAGACAAAATATGAGCGTTTTTCCAGGACAAAAGTTAAGATTAGGCACCAAAACGACTATTTAAGATTAGGAAAAAGATCATGGTTTGGATTAAAAAACTCCTAAGGAACACGCATTTCCTGGGTAAAAGGCTTTAGTTTCCCTGGGAAGCGAACTCCGCTCTCTGGCTTGAAAATCTTCTATGTTAACGTCCACCCATCCACCTGACCTCCTCCCTTTGCGGCCAGCCATGTTCTTATACAGCAGCCGTCAATGTAGTGAATACAGCAAAAAAAGTGGAATGGTTACGAATTACAGTGCTTAACTTTTCGTAGCTTTTTGAATGAATGGTTCATGAGAACAGGCTGAATAAATGTTCTTTGACTAGGCGGATTTCCAATCTATTCCTGATGGATTGCTATTTTAGTTTTCCTCGTCTTGCCTCATCAGTTATAAGATCTACATTGGTTTAGTAACATCCTGGATAGACATCTTTGGTATTGCCCAGTGGCAGATCTAATGTCAATGATCTTGCTTGCTGGGTTTTGTTTGCCTCATGCAATACATCAAGAAGGATGATGGCGTCCACTTATTTATTTCACACTCAAATTCTTCCTCATTATTCTGCCGTACCTCCACATAACACTCACCAGTAGAGAACAGCAGAAAAAAAGAGATGGCAAGATACAGAAGCCTGAAGAGGACTTTAAACTGCCAGAATGATTCCAGATTAATTTTACTGGATGAGTTGCAGTTGTGCATTGAGGCAAAAAGTGAACAGACCTTGTCAAAAAGCAAGGTTTAGTTGTTATTTCACCAAAAGCTACTTGAGTAGAAAATGATGAGGGAGCAGAATAGCAAAGCTGAAGGTTTCTGTTCAAAATACATCAAGAGTATTTAAAGTCTGTGCCAACTTTTCAGGCAGTGTTGTAAGAAACATGAAATTGAAGTGCTGAAGAAAATCCGAGAAATACAAGATGAATTAGTGTCTGAAACCGAGCATAGAATTAAAAAGTTTGATGACATTCACGCTCAGATGGGGAATCAACTCGGAAGGAGTAAATAATCAGATTAGCAATGTTTACTTCTAAAAGGAAATAAAAAGTAAGAATGGCAACACTGTGGAGCGAAACCAGGCACACTCAATCAACCCAGGGACAAGGGAAAGACAACAAATTAAACTCTCCAGTACACACAATAACAAATATAAGGGGGGGAAAATAATCATAAAGCCATGGTTGAAACGGTACATGCTGATATAAATTAAATTAGGGTAAAAACACCGGAGGAAATTATAATACAAAAAATGATTAAAAGAAATAATCATTTGTCTAAAAGTCTACTACAAAAGAAGGCATAAAAGAAAACAGTACAGTAATGTTAAAGCTGTTAGATATTTTTATATTAAAAATGGATCAAATGACATGTATTGTATATGTACTGTATGCGAAACCCACAGTAGATACCTGCCTAGCACCAAATGGCGAAGCAAATTTGAAGCATTTAGCAGCTAAAGAGACAGATATTTATGTATATATTGGAGAGCAAAACAGAGCAAAAAGGATAGTGACTGTTGGACCTTAATTCATCAAATGGCCAAAAAATACAACTACAAATGAATGCTAATGTTGCTCCCTATACTGGATATGTTTATTTAAAGTTAACTAAATGTTAACTGTTTGCTAGCAAGTTTGCCATATCAGCCTAAAAGGTGACAATATATCATGTGTTGTTTACAAAAGTTTGTTTCCGCTGCCAAAAAAAGTGTTCCATAAATGTATTACTTCAGGTTTGAATAATTCTGAGGATAAAAAATGTTCACTAATAATGATGCTAAAAGAACATTCATAACACACATAAAAGAGGAAACAAGGAGAACTCACTGGAAAGGATGTAGGGTTGGGTACCGTTTGAATTTTTACGATTCCGATGCCGAACCGGTACTTTTAAAACGATTCCGATTCCTAACGATTCCTAAACCGATTCTTGAAAAACTGAAAAATGACATCAAAGAAAGGCTCTTTTATGGAGTTTTTTTATTTTTTTTATTGAAAATTATTTAAATGTAACAATATATTAACGTTTTAAAGTACTTAAATATATAACAAGTAAACCTAAGTCACCTAACACATAACTACAATAATTTAACAAATAACAGTTACACTATTAACAAATAACAACAAAATAAATGTTGAGTTGGTATGCCAACCAGCTTCAAACTTTAGCAGTTCGCAAAAAAAATGACCATATTTGCCTTCTCTGGCAAGATACTACACCTCTCCTGACTTATGGCATGTCCTGCACAGGAGAAAACTCTCTCAGGTGGTGTCCAAGAGGCCTGGACACACAGGTAGGAGTTTGAAAGGGCAGACAATTTGGGGAGGCTGTCCCGCCTCCCCCACCACCAGGCTACAGGGTCTTGTCCTGAACGATAGACTAGCAGAGCAAGTGTAATATGTTTACTAGAGATCACGTGCAGTGAATGGTTAATATGCCTTTACGTCCGTTTTGGTGAGCCCAGAGGGAAAATATGGCATTTTAAAAGTAGCCTACATTTACAGTAGCTAGCTAACAGTAGACTACAGAGAAAGTGTGATGTTTTTACGTCCGTTTCAGAGCGTGTACAAAAAGCCGTCTATGAGCAGTGATTGTAGAGTGCATGTCGGGGGAATAGCGCGGACACGCGCTTTACACCGCGAGCGGGCACGTGCGCCACTCGGCAGAAAAGGGAGAAAGAAAAATGTCTGCTGCTGTCTGGAGCGACAGAGGGAAACTATTTCAGTCGGAACCGAAATTTGCGTTCTAATCCGGTCCGAATACTACCGTTTGCGTAGGAACCGGATCCATAGTGGAACCGGGTTTCGGTACCCAACCCTAAAAGGATGTAGCAATCCTGTCTCCTAGACATTTTGTTGATACACGAGTTGGATGTAAACACAATCTTTGACACAGTGCAATGTTATGTGTCAATTTCACCACTTGTGATTTCATGTTTTCATGACAATTCATTTTGGGGGGGCTCTAGATTTTGATAAGTGAAGGCTAATAAACACAGCAGCATGGTAAAATATTCAGCATATAGTATGTACCGGGGTCAGCACCGTGTTAGTCTTAAAGATGCAAAGTAAAAGAATTTCTCAAATATACTGTTTGCCGGTGAAAAAAATAGCTGAAATAATGGATTCTGGATGCTTGCACAAACCAGCCTAAACAAACAGCAACAAATTAAAAAAAATATATGTATAGATGAGAAGAAAAAACTTCAGCACCCAACACTGTTACAAATAACAACCTCGGTGATCTGCTTTCTGCTTTAATCTGGTACAGTTTGTTTACAGGCATAATTCCCTGTGAAAAATATTTTCTGGTTGACAATATCTTGAGCTTCAAAAGCTTCCGGAAGGGGGAATAAAACATATGCTAATAGACAGCAGCTCACATCTGCTGTAGAAAATAGGGCCAATAGTCATTATCACAACTCATTAGACAATGATACGGAGGAAATTCATAGGACACTTACAACCAGACGTATTACACTAATAAGCTGTGCTACCAGTGCCACTTGAGCATCAGTCGTTTGTATACGCCATCTATAAACCACATAATAATGGTCTAATGACTGTGCTAATCCAACAGATTATTTTTGTAATGCTAATTGCATTATGTCATTTAAGTGCAGTACTGTGTGCTTTGTATAACCAGGTTGGAAGAATACAATTAATTACTTGAAACAAAAAACAGCGTTTATTTGTCCAAAAGTATTGTTTACTTACTTTGTTGTTGGACTCCAAGTTTCCATCTGGGCATTGCAAGTGTCACACTGAGGCTAACGGAAATGTTGTGCTCAATATTTTTAAATTAACCCCTGGGAGCAGAGTTACCATGGTGACAAGGCTGTTCTGTGCAGCAGTAAGTTGGTTGACATAAAAACCCCCAATGAGCCACTGAATGAAGACTAATAATAAGTTGCTTAAAATAAAAAGCACTTTTAGTCCTCTTTCTCTAATAGTAAATAAAACCTGGTACAGCAATGTCATTTATCAGCCAAAGAAGTGGGATTTTATTTCAAACCAGGGTTCATAGTTTAAAAAGATGAAAAAAAAACAATCACAACAAATTACATGAATGCAATAATTGCTTTCACCCCACTACCATGGACAATTCAGTGGTGCATGAAGCCAAAAAAGTTCAACTTCCGTGTATACAATTACTCGGATGATCCGCGCTGCTACCATTGGATGTATGCTTCCACACACTGTGCGGCCCATAGAGGAGGCGCAATAGAGACCTCCACAGGCCGAGCTGGCTTCTTCCGGTATAGCGCCCTACTTACTCAAATGGGAAATGATTTCATTTTGCGGCTCTTCTAGACTTTCCAAATGTTATCGGACAGAAATCAAATTCTGATAGTGAAACGATTCATTTCACCGGGGTTGTGACGCTCATGTGACAGGCCGGGAATTGCAATTCCACTGTTTGGCCACTATGTTTAATTGGCTTCAAAGCCATAGACAGTAAAATGAATGGATAAAGTGACGCCGTAGACTTTTACGGAGACCAGTGAAGTCTATTAGAAGCACTTTTCCGGTGACGGCTGAGCGTTAGTGCACAGCCTCAAACTGAGCTTGACGACGTAAATGTGACGTGAGCAACCTGTATGAAAGTTGTAAGTCTTCTGGTAGCTGTGCCAAGAGAAATCTCAATCATTCCCAATCTTGCAGAGATGGCGAGCGTAGGTGTATGTAAGGAGGTAACATAGGCACAGGCTAATTATTGCTAATTAAAATGCTAGTTAACATTAGTTATTAAACTTAAACAGCTAATGTAAGTCAAAACTGCCTGCAAGCTTCTCCTGACTATACGGTAATTCCTCTACTATGCGACAGAAAGTCGCGTGGTTATGACACAGTCGTTGGCCTATTTTTAAAAAAACGTCTGCTGCGGAGCCATAATGTGAGATACAAGGTAATGGAGCCTTTTATACATTGTTGTGTTTCTTTAGAAATAAACAATGGACAAATAGAGTCTTTAAACGCTTCAGATGTAAAGTTATTTGCTGTCAAAGTGACGCCAAAATGAATGGCAGTCTATGTAATGCTAACGGGAGGTGATGGCTTGGTAGCATCAAAATGTCTCCATAGGAGGTACGCTTTGCGGATGCTCGCTTACCCCCTTGTTCAAAGCCCATCGCACTTCCTGGGGGCTCACACATACACGTCTCTCAACTTCCTATAAATACATACATATATATATATATATATATATATATAGGGCTTAATTTCTTCTTTTAATTCCTTCCAACTCTTGTAAAGAATCTGAATCCTATTTTGGATGATGGTTTTCCATTTGGACGACAATAAGTCTAAAACATGCTTTAACAGACAAGGGTCAGTTTGATTAAACTTTCTTTAATTTCTTTTTTCTTTCAAAAACATGGAATCATAGAACACACTGATCTAGCTTCATTCCTCATTATGTCAGATATTACTTACAAACTGTTCTAATCCATAGTATAAGACTTTGTATCTGCCGTATACAGAGAGAAAATAAGAGGTTGAAACTAAGTTTATTCGATTGCACATCCAATTGATTTGCATTTCCCAGACTAATACGCAAACCGAGGAGCATATCTTGTGTCTTACGCATAAATCAACAAGGATAATCACATTATGAAAATCAGGTTGATGAGGTGCTTCTCCCTCACAGCCAAATTACCCAGGAGAATGTGCCTCAGTCAGGAAAATCTGTTCCCTGTCAAAATAAAAAACTCAGCTGATGTGCTATTTCAGGTGCCAGGAAATGTCGGTCGCGGAATATAATGAACCAGATCATAAGTCTCCGCTGTCACGTTGCCTCATTCACTCAGTCATGAGATGTTAACCACATCCAATGAGAGTGAGCTCCTCTCAGCCAGTCAATGAGTCGCTATGACAACAGCTCTTGACAAGGAAAATCGAGTTTGATGTCTTGAAAAAAAACAAAAAAAACTCGGCATCAAAAGGGGCTGTTTACAGACTGAGGTCCCTTTCTAGAGACAACTGAAAAGAAGCCCGTCCACTCTGTAGGATGATGGAGCTTGTACATGTAATTCAGATCATCTGTTTCCACTTCATCAAAGAGGGAGAGTTTATGAATAAGAAGTCTCATTGCATATTCAGAGACAATAAGCATCAGTGTCAATGGGATGTCAGTGGGAAGAGTTTCCCTTCATCTATTAACCTATGGACGGGTGGCCGTGAACCTGACACCCCCACAACTCATTATTGATGCTTTCTAATTAGTCTTTTGGTTCTCTTTCATCCCATATCTTGTTATTCACCAACGTGGCTTCCGTGCCCTTTGGAAATAGCAAAATAATTTCTTCTCATGCTGTGATTTACAGTTATTGTGTGCCGAGGCCAGGCCAGGTAATTCGGAGATGGAAATGAGCCGGGACAGGGGGAGAGTTCAAGTTTGTAACTCACTTCCTCCTCCCACATATGAAAGTAATAACTCAGTCTTTGTGTCCTCAGCTGACTATGCAGCCTTCGTTGGAGCATCGCATCGCCAAGCATGTTGGTCTCAAGGTTGTCCTCAGCGCAGATGCAGTATGAACCTTAGATAGAATTGATCTGCACATATTTCTGCCAAAAGACAGTTGAACCCCCGAGGAGGCCGAGCTGAGAAATGTACACATCAAGAAACGAATTGGAAACATTTCTGCTTAGGTAAAATTACACAGCAGTATGTTTACAGCACATTTCAGTCAGTCCTCCTCACACTACAGGCACTTCTCAGAAGCAATTCTGCTTCGAAAATGTTAGAAAAAAGCATCAAAAGTAACCTGCAGTGAAGATCAAAAATAATTGAACCAGGCAATGTGTCCATTTCCCAGCATGGTATTATGCGTACAAACTGTGCAGAATGACTAAAACCATATTTTGTCTAATTCAGCAGAATCACTGTGATAAAAGAAGCTAAAGGCATGTAGGAGGTGCATTTGTGTGCATTTCTTTGCATGTTTTGCTCCATAAAAATTAAGTGTATATAGTAACACATCCACTTCTTCAGATGCACCTATAATGCTCCAGCGGCTTCTCTATTTCATCTACTGATTCCACAAAATCTCTCCACAGCTACTGTACCTCCCTGAAGTGGACATCAGCCTTGGGCCCTATAAGTAAAGCCCTTACACCTGGTGCGGTGAGGCCAGTAAACATAGATGATTTGCTCCCAAACACCTTGAAATCACCTGACATCATCCCAAAGGCTGCAGGGGACAGAGTGTGTGAGTGTGTGAGAGAAAGCAAGAGACAAATTGAAGAAGAAGAGGTGAGCAAAGGAGGGCAAGGGTAGTTGTTGCTGCACTGCATGGGAACATTTGAACAATTTCATGAGTGTGTTGTTTGGGGAAGTCAAGAATAGAGATGTATTCATCCGTTGTGTGTGTGTGTGTGTGTGTGTGTGTGTGTGTGTGTGTGTAAGAAAAAGGGTAAGAGGGATAGAGTGGATAAGAGAGGCCTCTACTAAACTAGTCTTGATTTCTCACCTGGTGTATGTTTAGTGTGTGTGTGTGTGTGTGTGTGTGTGTGTGTGTGTGTGTGTTTATGTATGATTTGATTACTCCGCAAGTGGTCCTAATAAAAATAGTGAAGAAAGAAAAACACCTGATCCTCTGTAATTGCATTAACTCCTAACTGGGCTTGTTGCACGCACACACACACACACACACACACACACACACACACACGCATCCCCAAAAACAAAACCTGACATAGTGTGGCCTCTGACAACCTATCTGACCACAGGGAGCGAGTAATATAATGTAAGGGGAGTCCAAAAGATTTTGTCCATAGAGATGACAATAATGTATAACTAAAAGGATAGAAAAGAAATATTAGATGATGGAAAGAAGTATGAGCCAGCAATAATCTGAGAATAATCAAACTAAGAGACAGCCTTCCTTTCCCCTGGCTGGATCCAGGACAGTGGTAATGTCCTTATAAAAACACTGATCCATCTACAGCTGAAATTACAGCCTTTGCCGTTAAACCAAAATCTGGCCTGCGTGTGTGTATGTGTGAGGAGCAGTCTGCCAATATTGCCATCAATATCTGTTCATCTAATAAATGCACAATCTTGCAAAATAAAATTGAGTTTCATTCACAGTCGCCAGCGGGCCCATATTGAAACCTATTGATTGCCTGCGCTCATGCTTGCCTGCAGCGGTGGCGGCCAAGGACCCATTGGTTTCGGGATGAGATGTGATCAGTGCAGCTGCCAAATGAGAGCAGCGACAGTGGCGACATCGGGCGCAACTCAGCAGAGTTTTCGGGAGCACACTCGCTGGCACTTAACCTTGAAGCTGTGTTCAACTCACTATGAATAATAACCTTGGGAGGGGGAAGGGGAGGTGTCGGAGTGTGGTGGGAAGGACGAGAGGAGGTGTGGTGGATGGGGAGGCAAGGTGAGATAGAAATACAACAAGAGAGACCCTGGCAGGGTGTGCATTTTAAGAGCTGCAGAGACTGTGGGAAGGTTGTACAGGAGTAGTGTGTGTGTGTGGGGGGGGAAGGAGGAAGAGAGGGAGGAGTGGAGGAGGAAAGGATGCCAGAAAGGTCACTAGGCAAAAATGATGAAGTCATCTGTATTAGATTTTCTGTGGCTGCAGCCGGGATGAAAGCTGGCTGCTGGCCAGAGAGGTGAGTTGCCTGTACCTGCCGCCAGAGCTCCACAGGCATTAGCATCTTATCAGTTTTCTGGATTCACATATAATTTTAATCAATATCTAGGGATTGTTGAATTGATACTGCTTGTAAAAAAGGCTCTTTCTACAGCTTGGGCAACTTACTGAGATAATATCAAGAAAATAAATTAATAGCATTTTGTTGTATTAAGTATCTGTATTACCTGTGAAGAGCTGTTCCATCCATCCATGGATGGATGGATGGATGGATGGAGCTGTTAAAAAAACTAGCCAGGAAGTGTCACATTATGCATTTACAGGGAAAGCCACAGCAGTTTGTTTGAATTACATATTATCACAAACCACTTAAAGTTCTCATCCTTAGGACTTTCATGAAATCAAACCGGTTTTTGATACTGTTTATGGCCGGCATTTGTTCTGCAAAAGCCATTTAATGTATTTACATTTAGTGACGATGTCCCTATATAGTAGTTTCTATAAGTGGTGGTGGAGTCTGCCATTCTTGCACTGGATTGAGGTTGCCCAGCTAAGCATGAGGGATCCACAGGAAATGAATGCATACATGCAATCCAGCACAACGTTATCTCATTGATATCAGCCTCACTGTTTATTGTTTGTTCGCTTTACACTATATCAAAACTTTTACTGTGAAGCAGCCACAGGAAATGCAATGTGTAAAACAACACAGTAATTCAAAACCGCCTCTTACATACTACATACCGCATTCTGCGTTCGTCGGTAGTATGTAGTATAAAACTGTTAAATCAACTAATTTTGCAGTGTTCTAGGCTAGACTTCGCCAATTTCCGGTTTTGAAAAGCTGAAGTAATTATTGGTTGTTGTGACCCTTCCAGCGCTTTGCATTGTGGGACACAGAGGACGAGGTAGATTGGTTTAATACAGACTGGAGATTTTTACTAATCATTACGACATCCGGGTATTTTTAGCATACTGCAGATTGCATACTACAAGGCTACATTTTGGCCAAATCAGTAGTAGCGTTCTGCTAGTATAGCAGGTGGTTTGGAATACAGTCATTGTTGTAACTGCTTAAAAAGTGTTTGCTAAAGTATTAAACCATACTTGCTGTTACCATGATAACCATGGGTGCCATCCAATCGACCAGGTCTAAAATATTAAGGAATGCAACTTTAATGATAGATTTCAATTCATGCCTCTTAGGGTTTTCCTTTCACAAATGCACACAATTTGTCTGTCTCTATGTCTGCCTCGCATGTCCACAGAGGCTCTGTGTACAAATTCAATAATGGTTCCCAAAAAGTTTGGAGACTGTGGCTTCCTCCAGGGCCCTGCATCCACTCCCCCTACCCACCTCTGCAACTGCTAAACCACTGATGCAACAAATAGGCAACCCACTCCCTGTGGCCCAGGACAGCTCTAACTCTGTAGCCTCTGCAGTGAAGTCATTTTCCACTGATCACAGAGGCTTCCTCTGTCATAGAAGATAAAGACAGGACTCAAACATTCAACGGCATCTTCTTCTTTTTTTGTATTCTGCACTGAACCTATTCAGCCTCCTTTTTCTTATGCTAAACAGCTATTTTGTATATTGTTTTTGTATTTGTTGTTTATTTCTTATTTATGTTTAATATGTTTGTTTGTGTATGTACGCACCATTCACCAAGGGAAATCCCACGTAGGTGTAACTTACTATGGCAATAAACCCTTTTCTGATTCTGATATCATAATAGATTAGATATTTCTTTTCTATTCTGAGGATGGTCTTTTGGAGGAACCTATGTTCAGTCATAAAACTAAATTTTCCCAGAATCAGAACCAGAATTCATCCATCCTAAAGCTTTTTAAACGGGTGAAAAGGGTTAGTGTTGTAGTTTTCTTATTGACTGGTAAACTGTGGACATGACCTCTAGTCAAGCGTAATTACAGTGCATACAGTGCATACAGTGCAGGTTTAATAGCAGAAATTTCCTCAAACACCATAGATGTCAACATCAGGTTTGGCCTTGGTGCTAAACAATTGAATTGCAATTTTGTAAACAAACTATTTTGCTCTGACCCTCGGCAATCACACAGGGGGGTAACTCATTGTTAAAAATAAAGATCTGACAGAAGCCTCAATGGAATATTATATAATAAAGAAGCGAGACGTGTCCTGAGCAACTGGGCTTTCTTGTCTTGGGGAGTATATGTACTGGGGCTGATGATTAATGGGGAGCAGGTGTGCAGACAGGTGACAGATCAGGGGATGAGTTGGAGTCGGAAACACACTAAACCACAGGAAGTGTCAGCAATGCACAGAAGAAAAGAGCTGTGGAGTTAGAGGAGGATGAATCACATGAAACTATATGCTTTTTGTTGGATTTTTCTTTTGAACGCTCTACACAATAATGACAAACCCACACAGGTGTTTCCACTTATTTCACCTGATTCAACCTCCTCTGCAGACTGTGATTGATTGGCATCTACCTCACTCTCCTGTTATGTTGCCCCTGTGAAGGTGAAGTCACACTTAGTTCTCTGTAGCTAAGTTTCCAGCCACTTGTCAATTGAATTATCTAAAGTTCGGTAAAAGAACTCATGCGAATAAAGCTGGTGAAAGCGTGTTTCCATCCAACGCTTTAAAGCGAATAAAAACCTGTGTGTAATGACGTCACATGCTGTTTTGCGATCAAATTGGTATATCGAATTGATTTTAGACATCTTAAAGGGGTGATAGAATGATTATATAGGGTATTTTACACTGTTCCTTAAGGTCTCCTAATAGGGTATGTAACATTGGTTGGGCTGAAAATTGCCCAAATGCTATTTTATTAGGCCCTTAACTACCCTGTGAATATGGCTCTATTTGGAACAAGAGCTTTTCTTCCAAATATGGTATGCTCATGAATATTTAGATGAGCTGCGCGCTGATTGGTTTGAGCGAACCCCATAGAAACACATTGGAGACGAGACAGCAGGTCTCATATTTCAGACACTGCAAAGTTATACATTGTTTGTCGGGCTATTTCGTTATTAAATTCACTTCTGAGACTTTTTTAAGCGTGAAATCAACTATATAAAGCTCAAATATGGGCCGTTTTACGAAAATTGATGGCTAATTGCAAATTTAGTAAGACGTGTTGGACTTTAGGAGAAAAAGTCTGACGAGAAAGCGGCAACCTCCATACCCAGTTAAAGTCACCGTTTCTCGGTTACTGGACGACCGGGGCTCCGCGGAGCTCCGGAGCTGCAAGCTAGGCTATGTGTCCCATTTAATCCTATGGGAAAAGATCGTTGCTACACTTTCGGCATAACTTTCGTATATATTTACAGTTTGAATTTCGTCATTCCACTTACATAACATCTACCCCAAGGTCTTATAAAGCTAACAATGGTGTCCAATTTGAATTTAATGAATTTTTGTGAACATTAGGGATTTCGTTAGCAGCGACTGTCCCTCCAATCCTATGTTTACAGATCGCGGCTAGTTAGCTTCACTTTCGGCATAATTAAAGTATATTTACAGTTTGAATTTCGTCACGCCACTTATATAACATCTACCCCAAGGTCTTATAAAGCTAACTATGGTGTCCGATTTCAATTTAATGCATTTTTGTGAACATTACGGATTTCATTAGCTGCTACTGTCCCTTCAATCCTATGAATCGCGGCTAGCTGCAAAATGTGAGATTTGCAGAGGATAGGGGTATCAATGGGATTTTGACCTTCTATGTATGTCCTATTTACCCACCGAACTGTCGTTATTCAACTATGACAAGGTAAAATCGGTTTTGCATTCTATCACCCCTTTAAGGTGTTTCCATTCATTTTCGCACCGAATCGCACAACATTCAAGCAAACATTTGCGAACAAAGTTTTGCTAGACAAAATGGATCGTGCCATCTACCAACAAATGATCAATATTGCATAAGTTGTAATAGTGCTTATATGCCAGCTGATAGCGACATATCAAGCTATAATAAGAAAACAATGACGCTATCAACACATTGCTATGATGATGCAGATGCACGTAAATGCACGTAAAAACGGAGGCGGCCTGTGGTGTGGGAACGACAGCGCTCCAAACAGTTCTGGGAGATCGTGGTTCAGAGACACTTCACAGAAACCCTTTGGTTGAAGCATTTTCGGATGACCAAGACAACATTTGACCTGTTGTGTAATTTTTTTGGCCCGTCCCTTTCCCCAGATGTCGCAAGCTATTGCCCTCCGGTTCCAACCAAGAAGCGTATCGCCATTGCGCTCTACAAACTGGCTACATGCGCAGAGTACAGAGTGGTAGGCGAAACGTTTGGAGTCAGCAAACAACTGTGCGCCGGTGTGTTTACGCCGTGTGCAATGCCATACGAACGAGGATGATGCGAAGGTATATATACCTACCTGGAGTGGATGAGGTGCATGATATCTCGCTGCGTAACTCCAGAGCGCACCTTGTGCCACAGGTGTATGGCGCAATAGACGGGACTCACGTCCCGATTAGACCCCCTGCTGAAGGCTACAGGGATTTTGTCAATAGAAAGGGCAGGCCATCAATCGTACTACAGGCTGTGGTAGACGATCGTTGCATCATAAGGGACATTTGTGTTGGCACTCCCGGTAGTGCGTCTCCTTGTTCGTCCACTTACATCTGTCTTTGTTGACACCCGCCATGTGTGCAAACAGAGCAGAAATACTGGGCGGAAATTAACTAAAACTTCTTCTTCTTCGTTTTGTGGCGGGTTGCAACCATAAAATGACCTAAAACGTAATCGCAATTCATTATTTATTCGGCAAATAACGTTTCCATCAGCGTTTATCGCATAAGCCGTATAGCGATCAAGATAAAATCCGATGAGACCGAACGTATTTCCTTTGAGTCGATATTCATGAAATTCAATCGAATTTTACTGTTTCCATAAGGCATTTTTCATTCGATATCTCTTAATTTGGATAAAAACGTTTGGATGGAAACATAGCTTGTGAATATTCGCTGTATCCTTCTTTCACATTAATCCAAGCCTGTGCGACTGATGAATTCAAGAATGAGTTTCCTGTTTGAGCGCGAGCTCAGCAGACTCGTCAACCTTTGTTCAATTTTGACCTGCAAATTTGCACATTTAAAAACTGTCTCGCGTGCATATTGTGTGTGAAAATGGATAACTCAGACCCATGACATACTTAGTCGAGTGCATGGAGTTTGGTGACGTCATGTATTTTCCTCAATAGCTGCACCAACATTGGCTACCGAAACCATCAACTTTTTTTTTTAACAATGTTTTTATTGATTTTTCAATCAATTTTTAACAACCCAAGACACAGTGCATGAATTTGCCTTTAGCCTCATTGCATTTAAAACAGAGGTCCGGTATATTACTGTTTTATTTATTTAATTTAAGTTGTGTATGTCTGCATCAGCCAATTATAATGTAGTAGCTTTAAATTAGAGTTTGCTGTTTGTTTCTAGGATGTGTTACAGGTTTTTTTCCAATCGTTTTCTGAAATGTCCTCTTTTAAGTCCACCTTCCATGTCTCAAGTCTGGTTATTGATGTTTCTTTAGAGCCAGATGCAAGCAAGTTATACAGTATATTGATGAAATCAAACCCCTCTCATTGCAGTTGTTTGTTATAATTACTTCTAAGGATGAAAGTGCAGGAATCCCGACTGATTGGTTTTGCATAGAAGAAATTAAGTTCCTCACTTGGAGATATTTAAAAAAACAAATCCTTGGGATGTCATACATTAGAAATATTTCTTCAAAGGTCATTAGAATCCCTTCTTTAAAGAGGTCACCTACTTTACTTATTCCTTTCTTTGCCCGTATCTTGAATCCTGCATCCAGCTTGCCTTGTTTAAATGAAACATTGCCCCACACTGGGTTGAATTGTGACAGAGAGTCCAATATGTTCATATATTCTTTTACCTCATACCATACATTATCATATTAAGAACTATAGGGTGAGCAGTATGTGTTTTTAAGTACTTTAGCTTAGCTGAATACAGGTACAAATGCAATGGTACCTTAAAGGAGCACGACTCCATGTCCATCCATGACGGAGCATCTCTAGAAGAAAAATAGAACATTATAGTTCTCAATTGTGTTGCTAAATAGTATTCAAGGTAATCTCTTATTCCATATACATTTTCTGAAGTGCTGTGAGTTTCTTAAACATTCCTGCAGGTGCGCGAGAGGGATATTTTGAAATAAATACATGAATTTAGGCAGTATGTTCACTTTTAATATATGTATTCTCCCTATCATAGATATGGGTAAGGACATCCACCTTTCTATAGATTTATGTACTGAGTTCAAGCGAGAGAAGAGCCATGTCTTTTTTTTTTTTTGGCAGTACAGTACATTGATAACGTGCCTTACATTATGGAATCCTTGCCTTCCCTTTACAAATCCATGTTGGTCATCCCCTACAATACTTGGAATACTCTCCAAAATTTTACTGAGGATTTTTGGATCCATGTTTATTAATCTTATAGGTCGCATATTCTCACATTTAGTTTTAGATTTTCCTGGTTTTGGAAGCAGGATGATCAAGGCCTCTCTCATTGAGGCCGAGAGGTAGCCATTGTTGTAGTATTCTAGATACATCTCATAAAGTGGAGTTGCCAATTTATCTTTAAAGTATTAATACAAGTCAATTGGGAGGCCATCTGGCCCTGCTGCTTTCCCAGCCTTCAGTGTACCTATAGCCTCTAGTATCTCAACCATGCTTAATTGTTTATCAAGGCCTTTTTTACTTTCCTCAGAGATTTGGGGGATATTGAGTTGGTTTAAAAATTCAGTCTGGACATCCGCATTAGTAATGTACTGTTATTTGTAAAGATTTTCATAGCTGTATTAACCACGCTTAACATGTGTCCTACTCGACCGTTATATCCAGTTGTTATAGTACAACCATGGTAATCTCTGATTGCGCTGAATGTGTGAGAATTCACAACAAGCGAGTGGGCGTGTTGATGACGTTTCATGCCGCTCGCGCAAAAGCAGAAGAAAACAAACATCCAAGGGTGAAGAAGGAGGGTGATTTACATGAAGACAGCGACGAAAATGTCTAACTGGAGAGACAACGAGATTCAGGAACTTCTGTCTGTAAGGGCCAAGGCTGAAACAGTCAGACAAATTTAACAAAGGTAGAGAGACTCAGTTGTTAATGACCAAATTATAAACGGCTCCGAGACGCAGTGTAATCCGCATCATGTCCTGTCTCCTGGACGCTCTACTCAGCGTCACCCCTTGTCTAAACGGAGTATTTGCAGTAAGTGAAAACATATCTGACATGGAAAATCTCCTGTTGTGTGCTACATTGGTGAAAGGGAAACTCCGGACTATGTTCATATGTCAAACCACTTATGATAAATATGAAGCTACAGCCAAAAGACTGTTAGCTTAGCTTAGCATAAAGTCTGGCCATGTCCAAAAGGTGAAAAAAATTGCTTACCAGCACCTCTTAAGCTCACTAACTAATAAATAGCTTGCAGAAAAAAAAACACATTGAATAGTGCCGCCCATTGAAAGCCATCATGTGGAGTTTTTTATAATTAACAAACACGATTTAACATGCTAGATAATTAGCTTAAGGGTGCTGGTAGGTGGATGTATACCTTGTTTGTCCTGTTTCCAGTTTATATGCTTAATAGCTAGCTTAATAATTAGTGATATCGATCTTTACATCTAACTCTCAAGAAAGAGAGCATATTTCCCTAAATATCAAACTATTCCTTTAAAACAAAACCATTTGTCTGTAATCTTTGGCCTTTGCTCACATCTGCCAATGTCATTGTGAAGAAGACGAGTAAAGTGCAGAGTAAGGGCAGTTTTGTCCTAATGATTAAATAGATGATGACAATGCTGTTATAGGAGCTGATACAGCACACAACTTCTCAATACATATTTCAAAAGGGAGAGGACAATCAGCTTCTGCTTAATCACCCGTTTCAACACTCGCCCTTAGCTGTGATCAAAAAGCACTATAAGGGTGTGTGCACGAACTGTAAGTGTACTGCATCCATCAGTGAGCTCCTTTGGAAAATCAATGCAGTCATGTCTCAAGTGTAGACTCACAGGGAAGAATATTTCAAAGTTTTAATAATTGGGATTCAACTGATCCCGAGCTGCCTCCCTTACAGTTTTCAGCTCTTCACATCCCTAAGAGCTCTTTGCATAACTCAGCATGATTGCATGTGATTTCTCAAGCAGAACCCTGAGTGCCTGACACGCCGGTGCGAAATCGTTGAGAATGTCACGGCGGGTCAATCAGCACGCTGTCAAATGAAAGCTACCAATTACGTCGCAACCAATCACGCCGTATGCAGGTTTGCAATTTTTTTTTAACCCAAAATGTTTGGTATTTTTTAAATTCATTACTGCCACAGAAACTGTATGGGTTTTTGTTCAAGGCTGTAGCCCTGCTGTCATCGCAGGGAGCACAGGATTAATTTGTCTCCCTTCCATATCTTAACACAACTGTTTGGCTACTCAGATAGAAAGAGAGATAAATATTTGGTCATGCTGTTGCTCAGAGTAAAAAGCACCCTGAGAAGAAATGTGTGAGAGTGCATTATTCATCACATCACAGCTCTAATAAATTCAATGCTTTGTGCTTGGCAAAAGGAGAATATAAGAGGAAGAAAAAAATGTGAAATAGGAGGAATGTGCAAACGCAGTCCACCAGGAGGCCACTCTATCATGCTGTCGAAAACCTGGGCACATATAAATCACCTCACTAATATGACCGTAGCATGGTGGCTGACCACACGCCCCGGCTACTACTTACCACAGCAACAAAAAGAAGAAGCAGAAAACACTTACACAGAAACAACACCCTCCCCCATCCCACAGTCCAGATGTACTGACCCGAAAGGCAGAAAGCAATTTCAGCTGAGAGTACAAGCGTTATTTCAGGTCTTGATGGAAATGAATGGTGGGGTGGAGGGCTCGACAGGGTAATGCGTCACATTCCTTGTACTGCTTTCTGGGTCAGGCGTTTCCTTAGATTACCTGCCGCATGTGGCACGCACCTACATGACGCACACACACACACACACACACACACACACACACACACACACACACACACACACACACACACACACACGTACCCATTGGTGGATACAGATTTTTTAATTTGTATTCTGCGAGTGAGGCCATTCGGTCAGTATCACATGGGTTGTCTAAATTCATTGTTGACTGATAATAAGGCTGCTGGCAAGGACGACTTGTTGGCAACAAGTCCCCATATTATTCAGGAATATGATATAGCTTCTGATTTAATTAACTACCACTGTGGGACTATGGGGAATAGGCCTTTGAAGAATGCCATTGGAGATGGTCGTGATAGATATTTTATATTTCCTGCCTTTGAAATAGAAAAATCTGTTCCTCAGATATTAACACACATGGTGTCTTTCAGCAAGAGGATGATAAACACTGATCCTGCAGTGGTATTGACTAGGCTAGAAATGAATTTGTGTTCCGCTCAACATTAATGAATCACTATTAAGAATGATACCTTTAGCGAAACTACACAGGATGTTTTGACATTGGTCGTCCTCAGAACATCCTTGTGTCCAAAAAGCGTCCATTCAGAAATTAATTACAGCCTTTCCACGGCTGCACCATCACTGCGAGTGCAAGCTGTTTTAATTAGCACAGTGAGAGCTTAAGTTATTCAGTCAGTTAATTCTCTGTAATGCAGCACAAGCCAATAAATGTGCACACAGTTCACAGGAGTAAAGTGTATATACTGAGGACGCTTGCGCATGCGTGCAAACACACATTGACCCACAGTATAAGGAATACACACAGTATGCACAGCCGGACACAAAAGGGAGAGCAATGCCAAAAAACAAGAACAAAAACGTTGATCATTTAATTCATTTCCCGCATTGTTAACACCCAGTCTAAAGACGCTGATGCATTCCACAGAGATAGCTAACACAGCCGTGTCTTTTCGGGCACCTGTGCATGTTTCCAATCCCCTTCCCTGCTCTGAGACGATCGATAGAAAGCTTTTTCGCAATGGACAGCCAGGGATACAAAGGACTCCCGGGTAATAAAAGTCAGTCCCTGATGTCCCTGATGCAACTTCAATCTCTTAGCCGCTGGTAAACATCATTGATGAGTAAATAAAGAAAACATGCAGCGGCCCCGGCTGCCACTTCTTTCTGCAGGTCAGGGCTGGACTTTCTTCTTGTCTTCCTGCTTGTACAAAAAAATAAAAAACTTAAAAAAACATTTCTGCCTTACCTCAGTAGACATTAAAGGTGGGCCATAGGTAACAAATGTGCGCCGTATCATGGCAAGTTGAGTGGAGTGCAGAAAACTTGCAACAATATTAGAAACATAAACTCTGGATTTGTGTCATGTGAGGGTAGACTATATCCATATACTGTATATAATTTTTCTTTCCGGCAAGCCTCTTGCACCATCACATTAAAAAGAAATACAGACTGTATATTCAGAAAACAACAGCTCAGAGACTTGTTTTCCTTTCCCTTGTGACGTAACTCTTTGTTTTCTACTCGGTTCTATCTGAGTCTGTCATGTTTAATTTGAGACTTTGCTTCCTGGTGTGCATTACTGTTGAACATATAGCATTCCAGGTCTGCTTAAAGAAACAGGAGATGCATTAAAAAGGACATTCCAGGACTCCATTGGGATCCATTATACAATGTATAAGACATGTTAAAGCTACGGTATATAGCTCTACCACAAACTTGAATTATTTATAGCTTCTTTAACCATATCTAATATCACGACAAAAGTATGTGCAGCAGTCCTCAGCCTGCATATGGCTTCCCTCTCTGATAACCTGATATCAATAGGACTTCTGTTTTATTTTGCCTGTGAGTGAGAACATCTGAAGGTCATTCTTGCATTCATTTCCAGTGCACAGATGAACACGCATCCTAGGGTAGCCATTTCCATTTGCTGTTTCAGTCAATTTATTGAATATGCATCAGGTCATGATTTCTAATGCTCCACGCAGAGGTAATTAAACTGAATATGATCAACGGCCGGGTGTTAAAACAGCTCAACCCGAAACAGCAGCTTAGCAACTGGAGGTGAAGCAGCAGTTATGGGAAAGAGGAGAGAAAGGCCAGCAGCAGATTAACGGTCAAGGAAAAATAAACTGTTTGCACACCAGTTTGGACCTGGCGGTGTCCTTGAAGGCATCGTTAAAGCACCGCCACAAGAGCTGCTTCAGAGAGGTTCTAATCTTCCTCAGTGTTTTGAATAAGAAATGAATCGATTATTCAGACAAACTTAATTTGTATAGCACATTTTGTACATTAAAATGCAATGAGCCGTCAGGTGATGAGACAGGTTGACTGGTTTTGTGCGTCATTCATGATGATCAGTGGGACAATTAATACTCAAGCTACTGTGGTTAATTTCCCTTTTTAGAGCAACACATGCCTATTGTTTTTCTTTTATTAAAAACAGGCTGTTATTTACAGACTGTGTTGAGTGGCAATTAAAAGGTTCATCATTTAAAAGGAAGTCTATGGTGGGGTGTCACTATTTATATGCAAAATGTTTACATAATCTGGATGCAGCAGGGAAAGAAGAACAGGGTTTAATTGTCTGGTTATAGTCTGCTTTCTTGCAGAGAGTTAAATAAGAAGATTGATACCAGTCTCATATCGGTCTGTTAAATGAGTACGATTTAGCATTGTTCTCCTATTAATAGTCAGACTCACATGGACAGTGAGGTATCAAAATTGATGCAACAGAACAGGAGATAGCATAGTTCTATACCATGCATTCTTCTCCTTAGTCAAAACCTTTTGGCTACATTAACCACAATGTAACTCAACTGTCAATAGTTTGATCGAAGTTTCGGGTATGTAATGTTCCTAGCGGCTTATGTAGCCTTGAGCTGCTAGCCTCAAGCAAAGATGAGCAGCGGGCTGCAGAGGTCTGGTAGCTCACTTCTTTTTAACTCCAACTCCAAAATTTATTTTCAAACTTGTGGTCTTCAGACCTGACCGCCGTTCATCAGACTTCATGCAGCTCCCTCTGGAGCCACCAAAGGCTTTATACAACTTTTTCACATACACAGAAGTATTTCCCAAGACTAGTAAACAGACTTTGATGTGTAAAATTATGTTTCCCCTTTAAATATGAAGTTAGAGCCAGGAGATAGATTGCATAGCTTAGCATAAAGACTGGAAACGGGGAAACAGCTAGCTGTCCAAAGGTAAAAACAAAACAAAAACTGCCTGAGTTTCTTCTAGCTACAGGACTGCAGTGTATGTTTGCATATCTGTCAGAATAACACACAAATGCGGGAGTTCACTGTGTGACTTTTTGGCAAAAATGTTACATTGACACCACGGATTATGAAATATGCAACTATCTTGTTAACTACTAGGTCACCCTGACACCCAAGGGTAATATGACCTGTTTGGTCCACATAAGACTACATTACATATTAGTAAAGATTCTGAAGATAAAGATATCATTGGAAGATACTTATCTCACTCAAATGAACATATAGAATATGGCACACATTCATGTAGTTGGCTTGCACAAACACTGTACACATACAAATGCGTGAGAAAGAAAGCCTTTTTCATTCCCAATGGAACAGCTGGACTCAAAATGTAGCAACAAGTTCTTGTTCATCCCCTACCTGACACCCAAAAAACACAGTCGACTTTTCCCTCTGTCTATCTGTCTCTTTGTCTTGCTTCCTCTCTTCCTCACTGTCTGCTCCTCTCTCTTTCTGCTCCACCTCTTTAAACCCCCCTCTCGCAGTCTCCTTTTCTTTCTCTGTGAATTTCTCTCTCCGAGCAGTCGCACTCCAGCCAAAACAGAGGAGCCTGGAATGTTCCCACACTGGACACAACGATGGATGACAGCCATCCCCAATGGGATTGTTTGTGTGTGTGTGTGTGTGTGTGTGTGTTTTCTTGCCTCTATATAAGAGTATTTTCTCATTGTTTTCTTTCTCTCTTTAGTAATTCATTTTTCTCTTGTTTATGCTTACACCTATGCACATACGATACATGGGCTCTCCATAGTGTCCCCCTGCCACTCTGTCTTTATTTCCCTCTGTTCAGGGACATCCAGTCATCTGCCTCTGAATGGGCTATTCCATGCCGTTGCCCAATTGCCCAACAGCATTGGGGGCAATGAGGCTCTGACCGCAGCAGTTAAACTGAGCGAGGGCCTCAGCCTGCCTTTAAATCAACACAAAAAACCCGGCAATACCATCTGTGTGGACACTAGCATTTTTCTTGCAGAATATGTGTCTTATGTGTTGAGTGTGTGCCGGAGTATATCTGAGCGTCCCTGAGTGAAAGAGTGTTTGTGAGTGTGTTTGATCACTGAAGGACAGGTGTACTCTTTCCTCCCCCGTTTCACTCTGATACGCAGCCATGGGCATGGGCACACCTGCCTGCCTCCATCCCTCCTCCATCTATCTTTATCCATCCAATTCCTCTTCCTGTTTCTGCCTCTTTCTCCTATCCCTGATTTTCTCGCATTTCTCTATTTTTTTGGCTGGACAGTAAAAGCTAAAATTGTACAAGCTGTTTTCTTTTTTTGCCATTATTTATCGGGTCATCTTTGCTTTCCGTTCCTCAAATGTTTTAACCTCACTCTCTCTCTTTCTTCACTTGGCGCCCGGCTGGCTAACATCGTGAACCAGCTGTGAGGCTGCAATCAAACGAGCTCCTGCTGGACCCCCTGGGGGTCTACTGACACACACACACACACACACACACACACACACACACACTGGTACACCTGTACAGACACGGGTACACTTGTACACGACAAACACAATACCTACAAGCGCAGAAATAAACACAACCCCTGATAAACATGGAGGAGAGCAAAAGACCTCTTGTAAATCTACCATCTTGTGAAGCAGCGACCCCTTAATCCCCCTTCAACCCAACCTTTCTCAGTGCATGAGCAACACTTAAAGCCAGCTGACTGCTTGTTACAGGCAGTAAATAGGTATGTCTCCAGTCAGTTCCTGAGTGCGTTGTTATGTCATTGTTGAGAAGAAACCCCCAGTGTGGCTCCATAACCCACTTACAGGCAGTTAGACAGACTGAAGATAGGAGGAGCAGGCTAAGGTGAGTCACGCATCAGCACTGCATTTGCTGGAGAGAGAATTGCAATGTAGGAGAGACAGCGCAGAGAGCTTGGCCAGCTTTCTGTCTGACTTCAAATTCTTCTCAATGAAGGGTTTCTTAGGAGCATTCAAACATTTCACAGAACAGACCTATCCACTCCTCCCTCACTCTCCTCATGATGTACAGGCTCGTACAGCATAGGCAGCACGGGCGCGGGAAGTAGGGGTGCTGGAGGTGCTGCAGCACCCCCCTGTTGGTGCTGTTGGTGCCCCTGCCGAAAATGACTTCCCGCGCGTCTGATAGGCAGCGGGTGCCAGACAATTGTCAGTAAGGGGGCACAGGGTTTTCACAAGTGGCAGGGTTTTTCCTGCATAGAGGATTTTTTAGCGCCCCCCCAAAGAGGTTTTCGCCAGTCCCAAAGGAAAATCACCAGCACCAAAATGATAATAAAAATAGTATGGCTGTCAAATGATTGATTTTTTTAATTGCGATTAATCGCCAAATTTCTACAGTTAATCATGATTAATCGCATGTTTTTATCACATGATTACATTTCTATTATTTTGCATTTCAGAACAGTTTTTAAGTACATATTAACAATGGAAAGCCATTCTTACCAGTGTATCTTAATTGGGAATCAAATGAATGCAAAGAAAGTTACTTTATGAACTTGACTTTACTGAGTTTTGTAATTGTTTATTATTTATTTACTGTAAACAAAAGAAAAATGTGTGAATCTGTCATTATTGCACAATTCCTACAAGTACCTAACCTAACTGAGATGTAACACTAACACTTTGCTTATACAGTACAAACAAAATGGTCCAAAAACCGGATGCCACAGCAGACATTTGTAACCTTTACATTTTTCTAATAAGGAATGTAACAATTCTCCTGGACAGAAAAGGGGGTGGACAATGTCCCAAATGACAAAAACAGTCAAAAAAACGATACAAACAACACAGTCCTAAAATCATATGCTGATATACATAGTCAATATAGTGTGCAGTAACTTCTAAATAATTTTGATTACTCACTGACGTCCAGTGATCACCGGTTAATGAGACAGCGTTTGCACTTTGCAGCAGTTCCAGTTGGGCTGCTTTCTCCGTGCCTACTACTCTTTGGCCGGCTCGCAAGCCCAAACAAGTGTGTGCGGAGTGCCTGTTGTTTTGTTTCTGGTCTAGCTAGATCCGGTGTGGTGTTGTAGTTTTTCTAACGTTATTAGTTGTAACTAGGCTACCTGACTCTCCCGGTGATTTATTTAAATATTAATATTATTTTTTTTAACCAGTTTTGTAAATTGGGGTTGTATTTACTCAAGCATATAAGCAATACACATTTTAGTTTATAAAATTGTCGGAAATAAAAGGAAAATGCTTAGATTTCTGTCAAATAAGGTGACACAGACCCATTGCCTTTACTGTACACGGACCAATCATGCTTACTGTCGTGCGTATAACCCCTCCCCCCCCCCAAAAAAATAAATAAAAAAATACAAAAAATAAGACGCTTACTTAAATTCGTCCAGCCAATAAGCAAAAAGCACGGAGGGAGAGGCACAAGACAGCCTAGTATCTCAGTAGGATTTACCTGAACACTAACGCCAACAGCTAAATGAATTAATTCAACTGATTTACAGCGCATATAGGCTACTTAAAACCAACAGCTCATTAAAAATATACACCATGATAAGCCACTCTCAACCACAAATAGAGAAACGTTTAAATGCATCACATAATAAACATCCCCAAAACCAGTTAACAGCAATGCAAGAAAGTGCCACATAATAACAAACACAAGTAGGCTAAGTTACACTTTAATAAGCCAAATTAACCATAAAGTGGTCTTACCTTATGTAATGCAGTTCCACGAGTACAGTACCACCACCCCTCCCGTAACCAACGACTTAGCAGTGTGGCTAAGGTTAGCAGCACAGCCTTCTGACCTACACATTGCTCCAGCCGAGTGGTTATATATTTTTGGCATACTGCACTTGACATACTATTGGAACATACAATATTTTTCTTGCTTACTAGTAAATAGTAGGCTAGTATGTAGCCTAGTATGCGATTTGGAACGCAGGTGTCATCTGTCCCATCCATCCGACGTTAATCGCTAGAACCTTAGACAGTATATAAGAGGCTAGAACACCTGGGACAGCAGCAGGATGTTCACAAACCTCTCTCCGTTCCGCAGGGGGCTGCTGTCCGCCTAGTGGCGGGCGGCTGCATAACATTTTAGAAGCAACACAGCCAGGGAGCGCCGACGTCGAATTTGATTTAGCAAAACGTGGCATACCCGATGCTGGCCTGACCATAATTTAATTAAATGTAATTTTTAACTTAAGAGTTAGACATTTTAGGAAATACACTTGCTCATTTCTTGCCAAGAATTAGATAAGGTGATCGATACCACTCTTATGTTTGTACAGTAAAGATGTAGCTGGAGCCTGCAGCCAGTTAGCTTAGCTTAGCATAAAGACTGCAAAAAGGAAAACAGCTAGGCTGGCTTTGTCCAAATGTAACACAATTTGCCTACAACCAATTTCTAAGACTAAAGCGTATTTCCCAAAATGATGAACTATTCCTTTAGAAAAGCATGACTTATTTGGACCCCCTCGAAAATGAGATCCAAGGGGTTTATCCTTCTACTAAATACTCCTTAAATTGCTCTCTTTTGGCTCTCAGGCTAGCAGTTCTTCCTGTTTTCAGTCTTTATGCTAAGCTAAGCTAACAGGCTGCAGGCCTCAGCTTCATATTTACTGTGCAAGAAAGCGAATAAGTGTATTTCCAAAATGTCAAACTGTTCTTTGTTAAGAGTTTTTGTATATGCAACCTTTTTCTGGAGAAATCCTCTTAGTAAGGACTTATCTTCAAAATAGCAGACGTAATGTGTAATTGAGAGTAAATAACTTTCTTGCACAATGAAATGTGATGTTGCTCAATAAGCAACACTGAAAAAAAGTCTGTTTAGAACCATTTTTGACATTGCATCCAAGTATTTAAACTGTTATCAGTGCAGCAAAATTTCAACCATCCAGACCCAACTCCCACGTGACATGAAAAGATACTTCCCTCAAGCAGGAGAAGCCTGCTTTGGCTGACTCGGCTGACGTCTGGGGTCCCCAGTTGTGAGATCAGGATAGGAAACTCATCTGTTTCACTAGCCTAGCTCAGCCTCGCCCTGTCCCATCTCGACCCAACTGTGACAACAAAGCTAATTACCGAACCTCCGATCCCACAGTGAGACAGTCTTGTTAGCCTCCGATTTACACTTTTAATTGAATCAAGCATCTCAGCATCATCTGGCTCATACTGAGTATATTTGGCTGCTTACGAGAGCCAATATCCAGAGCAGGTAAGTTTGACTAAGGATGAGTTCAAAATTAGCAATTCATACTGATGACACACCTGGACAAGACCCCGCTCACATCTCATATTATGTGATCAGATTTCATGGGCCCTGAATGATTTCTTCTACATCTGTTCACATTCTGATTGAATGTTAGCTGTGCCTGCATGCATTTATATTCAGCATTAACCTGTTTTTTTTTTTATCATCCAGATAAGACAGTGAATGTGTTTTCATGTGTTAATGGGGCCAAGATGACAATAGGCCAAAGTGGCCCAGATGTCCGCCCCCACACAAAATACACTTAATTCCTTTATCCTCCCATAATCTTGACCTTCACTTTACAAGACGGCAGATGTGTAATAACAGAGGCTACAAGGTCTGCTTTGCCCTACCCCCTTTCTGCATCAGCTCGTAAATCCTTGCCCAGAGTAACTCCAATCCTTGAACCATGAATAATCTCTGCACATATCTGCCTTGAATATGAAAATCTATACATTTCAGCTTATCTTGACAGTGAATGTTGATTGGATCAAATCTTTTGCCTACCAGTCCAAGTAGTTGTTGATTCAAGCTGGAAAAGTCTGATCATGCTCATATGCACCAGACATTTTACAACAGATCAACATTTTTGGGAAAATGCTTATTTGCTTCGAGTCAAATATGTAGCTGGAGGCAGCTGGTTAGCTTAGCAGAATTTGAAAATAAGCAGAAACAATAAGCAGAAACAAGTCCCCTTTCCCTGTCCAATTGTAACACAATCTGCCAACCAGCACCTCTAAAGCTCACTATTTAGAACAATATGTCTTGTTAATTTAATACTCACAAAAAACAGACTGCAACAATGACAATTTGTTCAGCAACTTCCTGGGATCTCCGTGGTTGCCTGGCAACTGTAGATATACTGTCCAAGTAGATAAAACCAGGCTAGCTTTTTCAGCTACATACCATACGGTAGTATGAGAGGTATTAATCTTCTCTTCTAATTCTCAGCAAGAAAGCGAATAAGCAAATTTCCCAACACGTCAAACTATTCCTTGAACTATCCTTGAGCATTATTCTCTCAATAACCATAAGTAAGATACAGATCCATAATGGCATCCTGACAGGAAGTTAATTATGTGCAGGGTCCTGCCAAATAATGTAGTGTCTGATGCAAACTATTGGAGATGAAATGACCATGTGGGTCTGAGAGAAAGTGCTATGTTGAAAGAGAAGCCTGAGAGTGGGCAGATTTTGGCAGCCTCCTCCAAATCATTGTCTGCATAGTAGGGAGTGTTGCATGGTTAAACGGCCACTAAACGCATCCTCAGCCCTTGTAATATGAGATAATGGCTTTGACATTTCAATGTCAGACCTACTGCGAGCCACAGCAAGCAGGCCTGCTGTAAAACAGGGCACAACAGTTGAAACGGTGCTGCTGCTGAATCTGTAATCTCTCATCCCGTTATTACTTATGCTCGAGGAGAAACTAGTACTGGTTCTAGTACATTTAACTTAAAGAGTTGTAGTGGTGATGGAGGATGCCTAGGTTGAAAATGGCAGCACACTAAGCTCAATTAGCTTGAAAATCCCAGAAAGTTAATTATCTCATATTAAACTAAGTCGTCCCTTCAGAGTTCAGACACCCACTCATCAATAATAATGAATAGAACAGTGGTTAAACACCAAACAACTGACTGACTCAAAACATGATTTGAGGAAGTTAAAACTGTATTTAAAAAGGCACAAAATTGCCACCCCACACAGTGCCTTCAGATGAATTTGAATAAACAGTAATAGAGGAACAGCCGATGTATTTGCTGCTCCAGTCTCTTTGCTAAGATGCAACTTGGGCTATATAAGCACATTTATTCCCCCAAATAAATTGCAGGCAAACGTCAGGCACATCACTTTGCCTGTATTAGAAGGTAATGCCCCATGACAGGCTGTAATTACCCACAGACGAGATACTTAGCTGTAGAGAAACAGGAAAAAAGAAAGGCAGTAGAGAACGTGTGTGTGCGGTTGTTCGTATGCATGCATCTGAGTTGATGGGTTTGTTTGAGAGTGTGTGCGGCAGGCTCTGACTCAGCACATCCTCATGGGCCTCAGAGGCGGCTGACTCTTTTATTACCTAATCCAGTTTAGGAGATGAATCCGGACCGTAATCTAATATAACTGTTCTATACATGAATCCCTGACTTTAGCTATAACCACAGCTTGCAGGCAGGGTATGCAGCAATGAAAAAAAGCCCCCAACACAAGACAGCATTTATCTCTTTTTCACGAATTGCCACTGTGAATACTCATTTTATAGCTCATACCTGCAGTTTGACATTTACAGCACCTAAGCACAGCAAGTTAAGAGTGGTGAAAGGTTGCTCTGGTTCATGCCATTTTTCTCTTCTACTCTCCCCGTTATGTGTTATAAATAAAAGCCGATATGAAACGTTGCTTCGAATGTCAGCTTTTGTCTTTCCAAAGTCTACCCAAAACCTTGCTCTGTGTCTAATAGCAGCCTTCAGGCATGAGCCAGGCCATAGCCCTGCTTTCTGAGACCCAGCAGCGCCTCAGACACATGTCCAGCCCGGCACCGGGACTAACCGAGGTGAAAGCTCAGTGAACAAATCCCTCAGAGATAGTGTGCCATGTATCGTTTCATTTTCCCTTCACTCAGCTCACACTCCTAATATTTGCCAGGCAATGCTAGCGTTTCTACAGCCAGCCACGTTAAATGAGCCCGACTGATGTCTGCCACCATGTCTTGCTTTCTCCTTTTTATCCCCCGTTTTTCTCTTCCATTTCCATGTACTGTTATCAAACTCATTTGTATCTATATTCCCTCCTCATACAACTACATACATCAGACAGCAATGTTTAAATCGGTTTATTATCCAAGTTTAATTTCGATATTGTCAGGCTTAACTTAAATGAGGCACAAGGGGAATTAACATGTGGAAAATGCCACTTGACCTAGGGCTGGGCAATATGGCCGAAGTTTTCGATCCTGATATAGGTCATTTCATCTCGATAACTACATATATCACGATGTAGCATGTTTTCTGCTAATTCAATAAAGTATATATAAAATAACCACATGGTAAAGGCTTTTTTGTAAACTCCTGTGTGAATTAAAAACTTAAATGAAAAGTACAGAGTATTTTCTTAATTGCAAAATGAACATAAAATGCAAGGATCAGAACGTAATGCAGTTTGGATGCTGGTTTTTTTAACATCAAGGATAGAAACTATATTGAAAAATATATATTTGAATCGTTTTGACAATATATATATATATATATATATATATATATATATATATATATATATATATATATATATATATATATATATATTGTCATATGGCCCAGCCCTAACTTGACCTCTTGGAAAAGTCACAGTGACACACTTTAAGGAAGCAATCCACTCCAGAGTTTAGGGTTGTGTAGGAGAGGGATCCAACACTAGCCTGGCTCTGCCCTCATACGTACTTCCGCTCAATTTTCATTTCCCTTCAGTACTCCTGTACTCTCTGTACAAATGAAATGTACGAGTCTGGTAGGACCAGGCTAATCCAACACAGCTAATAAAGTAGGAAATAAAGGATGGTCAATATGACTTCTTAAGGTCAGTGCACCAATAAAAAGCATTGGCTGCTTCTTGATTTGTCGTTTTTCATGACACATCACTTTTTCACAGCGTGGCAAGGACAACTTTGTTTGTGCAGAGCACTGTAATGACTTCTTCAACTTGAATTAATTTGCACAATACAGGGCCAGTGTTTAGAGTTTATGCACCGCCTCACAGCAGATGCATCTGTCTTGGTTCAATTCAAAATTCAAGAAGGAATAAATGCATATCTGAAATGTTTGAAAGTGACGAGGAAAAGATCCCACAGCAAGAGTGGCAGGTTGCCCTCGTGGTTAGACAGTTCCATAAGCAGAGGGTCACAGAGTTCAGCCCGACAACAGTCAATGTTTTTGTCTATCCTGTTGAAAGACTTTAGGAAGACACTGAGCCCATCCCTGCTCACACGGTGAAAAGTGTAAGCTGTAAATCCCCAGATGTAAATAAGAGGCAAGGCAAGGATAGCGATATATATATATATATATATATATACTGTATATATACAAACACAAATATAAAAAATTAGGCATCCCCATTAAAGATGATCCCACATCCATCCTTAAGGCACTTTAAGGCACTATCATATTGAAAAAAAATTACATGAAACCAGAAAAGCTTGCCAAAGAAATAATTATAATGGCAAAATAGTATTCAAAAACACAATATCACACGGCCCCAAAACAAAAACACACAATTTGGTATTTTACCTCATATTTTAAGAAACTATAGGCGTGTACATCATATGGATTGATCCACTGTTATTGTGGAATATCTTACCATTAAAAGAAGTTATTTTATACATTTTTTCACTCCCTCTTTTTGGGTTATACAATATAATATAATATTGAGCTGGTGTTTTGCTATGAAATTACCAGCACAGCTGCTCTGCATCATAGCAATTAAACAGAAATACATATGAGAGGAGTTGAACCTGTGTGCATGTTTGTGTAGAGCATTATTTTTCCTTTCTATAAACACCTCCTACGCAGAAAAACAAACTACCAGAGTCAAAATGTACAGGTCAACTTCCTTTATTATCTAAGAGTGCACCAGTTTAATGCCCTGCCCAGTGTCCAGTACAGCTGGTGGGAACCAAGCTAGCTTGCATCTCCTGAAGCAGCGCAGAAACACACTACATAACCAGAACAGGTTGAGGCCACAGCACCAGTTGGAGAGGTGCACCATGGGATATGTAGCCTTTGGAAAGTGTGTCTTCCAATGCTTGGCCACATCACTTCCAGTGGGCAGGTGAAGCGTGTAGTCACTCCAGCGTTTGGACACGCCGTATGCGGCCGTCACAGTCCTGCCCTTTTCTGACCACTGGGTGTCGCTGTCTGGGTTGCAGTTGAACTCCACCCATTCGGAAGTGAAGTCCCCGAGGAGGGGGGTGTCTCCAGCCTCTGGGTCCACCCGGGTGGCGGAGAGCTCAGCGCCCTGCACGGCTACATAGATGCCGTCCACCCTGCGTATCTCCTTCACCCAGGGGAGGGAGTTTTCAGTATCCAAGACGAGGATGAGACGGGAGAAGAGGCCAGCGTTCTTCTCCTTCCACAACTCCAGCAATTGGGCCATGTGGAGGCTCTCACCTCCTGCAGGAGAGGAGGTTAGACAGTGAGAAGGGAGTGATAGAAAGAGGAATAGAGAAAGACAAGTGCAGTGAGGTAGTGTTGCGGGATAAAAAGAGAGGGGAAAAGGAAGGAAGAGAATGATAAATCATTGTTTAAGTCCATACTATATCCCTATGTTTTGTATATTAAAAAGGTCTTTTTGAACTACATATTTGCATTTTTATGTTTTTAAATAGCTAAAACTCTTCACCAAACTTGCTTGTAGAGATATACGGCGGTGGTTATAGGGTCACTGTTGTGTTCAAGGACATTTTAACAGGACACAGGCTGTTGATGGACACAGTGGCTTTGCAGGGATCAAACCTGTCAACTTTCACTTGCGGGACTGTCTGTCTAACTGCTGTCATCCCAACCACACACATTGCACAAAGATGCTGTTTTCCAGGTAGCAGATCCAAAGTACAAAGATCAGAGCTGTGGTACCTCGCCAACAGATCAAAATGATCATTTACTGCAAAAAAAGTGCAAGGTAAGTAAGAGCGGAGGAGAAAAATGACTCATACTCTTGGCCACAGAGCAACTCCACCAAGGACTGATTTATATTTGGATATGAAAATGGGCTCCTTCCACATGCCTAAAAATCTACAACAAGCCAATTCAGAGACACCGCTGTCACATTACTAAATGGCATGTATCCACTGTAATAAACAGAGTAAAGACAAACTTCTTTCATGGATGACTATAATGGTATAATTTAGGACTGGCCACACAAATATGCCTTGAAATCTGTGACTGCCTGGATTTCTGCCTAAACAAGCCCACTTTTTCAAAACGCATGCAATTATCCACCGAACACGTCCCTTCAGGATGGTGACACAGGAAGTGATTATCTTTTCAATGGGGATTTTTCTTCTTCTTGTTTGCAGCAGCACACAGAGATAACGTGTCAAGTCATCTCTGAACAGAGGCGCTGGAGCTGACACGGTGTTAACCTGCTGTGATTCTCTTTTCTGCGGAGGGAACGCTCGTGTCACAGCAGACTGTAATGCAAATTCAGTTTGCAGGGAGAATACAAGCTCTACCTCATGTCACCCGGCAGCAGCTCTGCAGTAAATACATCTTTTGTGTTAAATGTTTGTTGTATTGAAATCTGAGTCAAGTCTTAAGTTGATTACAAACTGTTAATTTGTGAACTACAAGCCAACTTTGAAGAGATTAAACTGATATCCAACTCGCTGTTCATTGTGATGATTGACAGTGGCAAATTTAATCTTTCTAATGTCTACAAATACAGTTTTCACTTGAGGCAACAGAGTGGCTCTTGTCACCCTGCAGGGAAGCCTCCATATATACATCTGCTGTGAAAGAATGCAACAGCAAATGCTAAAATAAATTAGTTAAACTCACTGTGCTCATCTCCTTTAGTGAATCAAGATACTCGGAACATGCAATGTTCAATAATAAATCATGATGCATATTAATAAAGGAGTGTCTTTTAGACAGCTGTTATCACGTAATAATCCAACCTTTTTTGTCTGATGTAACTCCACAGCTCTGTCCATATGATGAACTCAACTCCCCCTTCATGGACACCACCCGTCACATCCAAAATGTGTTCATTTAGATTCATTTTAAACTGGATGTTATTAACATTGCTCGATCTCAACATGTTATGTTCAGCTGTTGCACCTCACTTCATTTGTGAATATATATATTTTAATCAAAGCTACAATCTTTCTATATACCCTCTGGCAACTGCAGAAGTTCCCCCTGCAGTAAAAGTACCCCTGGTTGGCAATCCCTGTAATAATAGGTCAACTCTACTGGTGGTAGAAATGGAGTTTGGAAGAATAGAATGCAAGAATATTGTAATCTCATGTTACGTACTGCTGTATGCACTGTTGTATGTTAGGCACATTGAGTTTACCTGGAATGAAAATGCTATGTAAATAAAATTGCCTTGCCTAGAATGATAAGCACATGGTGGTATTGCAGTCAAAAGGAAAAAATAACTGAAATAAGCATGAAGATTACTGGTCTATGTTTCAAGATTGCATCCGTAATACATTCACAGAAATTAAATGAGCGAGTAAGAGAGAGGATTTAACTGTGAAGACTAATAATTTTCCAAGAAGGAAAAGAAAAACATTTTTTTGTGGGGATCTTACCGGCCAGAGCCCAAGCCCCAGTGCCTTTGTGCGTGTGCCCACTGTAGAAAATCAGATAGGTGTCATGACGGGGCCCGTCTGCTGTACGAAGCTCCAGAAAGTTGCGTAGCTTTGTCTGCACGGCCTCCAGCGTGACACCACTGGTGGAGTAGTCACAACCAAACGTCTGGATCATGTGGTGGGAGAAGAGGCGCTGCACGTTGTTCAGCATACCTGTGGAGCGCAGGTTCAGCTGTTGTACCTGTTCAGGTGGTAGGAGAGTGGGCTGGCCATCAGCACTGGATGGAAAAGAGAGATGAGAGCATGTGAGAAAAAACACTTTAAATCTACTCCGAGGAAGATTCAAGTTAGGTGGCTTGTCAGAAGCGGAGAGACAGGGGGCAAGCAAACGAGAGATGAATGAGTGAGAAGTCGATAGTTTGACACACCGGGGAGAAGAGAGAGCAGAGGATGAGAGGAGTAGCAGCAGTCTGCATCACCGGGGAGAGAGGAGACGGAGGGCAGACGATGAGAAGAGATCGAAAAAAGGAGATGGAAAGAGTGGGAGTGGTGGATCACTGTTTAAGGAAATGACATTAGCCTCAGGGATGTAAAGGAAGTCAAGAATGAAAGGAAAGTCAGAAAATGGCAAAAAAAAAGAAGCAGGGGGTATAGGGGAGAATTAAGCAGTGTCGACAAAATGACAATGGGAACTGAAGTTGTTGTGATTTTTATAAAAGTGTGTGTGACTGATAATAACAAGTGGATGATAACTAGAGGGGGCACACACAAAGTCAAGGCTAGCAGCTACTCAGTGCAGCCATACATTTCCTTTCTATCTCTGGACTTGATGTTATTCATGGCCAATCAGATGGCAAAGCCATACTTCACTCTTATAGACATCTGCACAACAATGCCATCACATTATGCTGTGCACCCATTATCAACTTGAACCTCACGTTGAGGAGGAAAGGTATCAATGCAGACACTCCTTGTGTTAAGCTAGCTTTCCATTTTGTATTATTTTGTGTGCGTTTGGAGAGTAAGATAAACAAACAATCTTCTTCATATTTTGAAGTAAAGACAACATTTTTGGCATAACGTTAACGCCTGTTATAAAGCTTCACTAAACTTGGTCTGAAAATGATATGCTGCAACCTTTGCATGGCTTGCCAAGCTCACCGTTCACCTAAACCCATCTAATCTTTTCAGATCTCATTGCGCCCAGGGGAGTGAAGGCTTGTAGCTTGAGAATTCAAACCACATCTTCCCCTGTTACACCCTCTCTTTCATCCTTAAAAAAATCCTGTCCTTTTCTCCACATCTCTCTCAGAGATTCACCCCTCCTTCACAATTCCTCACCTTCCTTTGCTCCTGTCAGTTTTTTTTTTTACCACCACCCCTCCTTACTGTTTACAACCTCAGCCCTCTCCTTGTGTTTTCTCCCCGTCACCCTCCCAGTTTTACCCTACGTGTCTCCCCTTCTCACCCCTATCTCTCTAATCTCCCTGTGTGGCTCTTGTCATTGTGAAAACATGATCTGCAGCCATCAAACAGCCCATTATACACTGCTGCATTCTCATCAGACTCTCAGTCCTCCCTATGGACCCTGCACATACGGCCTCGCATACAGAGCGTCTACAGCTCCAACAGGACATGGGCTTGCATTCGAAATCACCTGGAGTTAAACACTAAGGCTGGCATTCCCTCTGAATGGAAAATCTAACGTTCAGCTAAAAGGTTCAATATACAGAGTGGTCATGAACATAAAAACCTGCCCAAAATCTTCAGGGGCCAGATTTAAAGACCTCCGAGGGGCTCTCGAAGATGGAGACACTAATGTATAAGTGATGGCTAGCTCTTGTTGTTTAGGAGGATACGTGTCGGCATCATCAAAACTACGTAGTCTATTTCAAAAAACGCTTGGCCAACTAAGAGGGCACTGGGAGACGCAGCAGAAGCAGCAGCTAATGGCTAACTGCTCCAGCTGAACAACTTAGTATGCTGCGGAGAGAGCACTGGAATAATCCCTTAAGGGCTCAAACATTAGCGGCATGTTTATGCATAGTTATTGGCCTATTTATCCAGTTGGTTTTGTGTTAACTGAGGTGGGAGTTGGAATGAGTGATCATATTTACCAGCGCCTGTGATGCCATGAAAGGCTTCGACTTGGGGCAAAGGGGGTCCAGTGTGTGTTTATGTTAGTAAAGAAGATAAGATAGATAAGTGAGGTGTGTTTTGCTGCTATATAGTCTATGTCTGTGTTGTGATTAGTTGAGTTGTTATACTTGTGACAGAGACCTAAAACAAATATAAAACATTCAATAGATCTGAAAATTTTACTAATTTAGTCAATAGACAGAAATGCTGAAAATATGAACAGACAAATTAATTAGTTGATTGACAGTTATTATGATAATCTATTAATCACTGAAGTTTTTTTTGCAGCAAAAACACCAAATTTTCTTTATTATTTGTGAGGACTTGTCTTTCCTTTGTGTTATGTAATAGTAAACTGTGTATATTATATATATATATATATATATATATATATATATATATATATATATATATATATATATATTTGGGTTTTGGACTTTTGGTCAGACCTTGGGCTTTATGGAATAGTGACAGGCATTTTCTACTATTTTCTGACATTTTACAGACAAGAGAGACAATTTTTTTAATCAGAAGATAATTTGACATTAAAAATAATTGTTAGTTGCACCCCTAATTGACAGAAAATTAAATTACAACAATTTTGATAATTGATGGTTTGAGTCATTTTATCAAGCAAAAATGTCAAACCTTTTTACTTTTCAAATGAAATTTTCTATTTCTCTGTTTATTTTGGTTGTTTTCAAGCTTTTTGGGGGGATTTTTGCCTTTATTATAAAGTAGAGAGATAGTGGATGGCATTTAACAAAGATTCCTAGTCAGACTCCAACCAGAGATGTTGCGAATACATAGACAGCGTCTTAAAGTCCTAGGCCAACAGACCCTCCTTGCTTTTCTTTGAGTTGTGTCATTATAAATTTAATATCTCTGGGGTTTTGACTGTTAGACAAAACAAGCAATTTAAAGATGTAACCTTGAGTATGAGAAATTGTGGTGTTTGTGCAAGTTTGTCTGTGTAAGTCTGTATGCATCTCTATATTGCTGTGTCTCCTCTCTGTTCAGTACCTGCAGTAAGCAGTAGGTATTACCAGGGCGTAGCCAACACAAGTTCCCCCAAGGCAGCTGCCCAGCTCGTGGAACAAGCTGTGGGTCAGAGACTCCAAAGGCAGAACCACCAGCAGAGCACTGAGAAAAAGGCCGTTGAAGGGCTACAAAAAGCAAAAGAACCAGAGTCACTTTCATTCATCACTTACAGCTTGTTTTGAAGCAATCAGACCCAGCTAATTGGTGGTGACACATAGTTATACAATATGGAACTAACACAGTGTTATCATCGCAGGACAAAACATGACAGGACCTAACTAAACGGAGACACAAAGCAGTGTACGACAGCGGCCTAAACATCCATCACCAGGATCCGTTCTAAAGAATATCTACTGCAGAGTATGAGCCTGCACTTTGTGGGTTGCCTTGGGTCGGTGGAATAAAACTATTATAAGTCTGTCATCTTGTCATCTACTTAAAGTGTCTTTTCTCTAGATTTTTAAGCTTAAACACACACACACACACACACACACACACACACACACACACACACACACACACACATATAATGCAATCCAGTAGTGGTTCTCACAGATTGAGAATTGATTTGCAGTAGTCGACCCCAAGCTATGGGAGTCGGGATGTTTACGAGCAGCTCTGCACTTAACAGCGTTGTATTCACAAGCTGACTCCTGGTTAGAAAGGTTGTTGCTATGCAATTGCACAAAGGCACTATTCCGCTCTTCAGTTGATCTACACTGATGCACTCAAATGTACTTCTTTGTACACAGATTTTGTGAAAGACATAATACATACAATATTACCAATAACAACAACTTCTACATAAATTAAATGGAAAGCAGTGCATCCAATGTAACACAACCAACTATTGTATGTCCTTAAACATTTGCATGGAGTTGAATCAACACCTCTCTGACTATGGTTAGTTCCAAAGGCTGTATTTATTGCTGAGACTTCGTTAAATTGTATTGACGTTGCCGTTATTTGGTGTGTGTGTGTGTAAGTTAAGTAGATTTAGGTGGTTGACCATATTTAATACTGTATTTCAACAGCACGGGCAAATAAAAAGATACACAACATCAGAAACCACACACTGTCTCATATGCGAGAGCAGACAGCTCCCACTTTCTCAGGCAAATTTGCAACTGACATCAACAATGTGCAGATCTTAAATTAGGACTCAGGCCCATGAGACTCTTACAAGGTAAATGTCTAATAAGGCTAAATAAGTTATTGCTGCTCTTTATGCAAGTAGATAGGGATATTAAAGTGCTAATTAAATTGGTTCCGCATGAGAGCAGAAGTGCCTCCGCTTGGGGAGCAACTACTAACTACACACCGCCACTAGCATCCCTCTACAGAGTTTATAACATTGGTGTATGATATGTTTATAGAGGCCTTGTCATCAAACTCAAGTGCTGCAAAGTGAGGTAGAGTTAGAGCAGGACCCTTGCCATCATAAGACGTTTTCTATGTAATTCTTATATGATATGACTATGATGATGCTTGCATTAAAAAAAACAATAGGACAGTAAATGCCTTTTCATCTTTAGGTGCTTTGCAAACTTGGCTATAATAGTTTCTAAATTTCTGATGAGTTTAAGTAGCAGTAATCTCTTTAGTGTCTCCTACCTGCCAGGACACAGCCCCCAGTATGACCGTTGACAGCATACTAAAGAACACCAGCCGTTCTGAAATAAGGCAGAAGTGTCGGATGCCCCTGGAGGCCATGACTTTGTCGAGACTCCGGCTACTGGATCGCTGGGCCCGCCAGGCCTTCTGACATTCACTCAACTTGGTGTGGAAGCCCCATATTGTCATCAGCAGAATTATGTGGCAGATGAACCAGAAAAGGCCAAACAGGCAGAAGCCCGGGATCACCAGATACCAGAGCTCCAAGTGGCCAAGCTAAGTAAGGCAAGGGAAAAATGTCATTAAACGCAGCCTTACAATTCGTAACTAAGAAATACAAAACACTGTATCGACATTCAGAAATACTGTTTCATAAGTCACACAGAAGGCCCTAAAGACTTACATAATGCCCTAAAGACTTACATAATGGAAATGTCAATGTTTTGCTTGAGTGTACCTTTAAGGCAGCCAGGACAAAAAAGGCCAGCTCAGTCAGACTCAGGGGCAGCAGGGACAGCATCCTCCACACCCTCCCCAGGGAGAGCACTGGTATCCAGCGCTCGCTGGGCCCCAGCACACTGAAGTAAATATCTAGCACAGGCTCGCACAGCAGCCTGCCCATGTAGCAGCCTAAAGCATACGGGTTGGCTGTAATGCCTAAGGCCTGGAAAAACACAAGCGAAGTAACCAAGGCAAAACTGACAAGGTTAGGCAAGGCCAGGAGGGATTTCATCCTTAGATCCACAATGAGAGCCCCCAGGGCCACCACCAAGCCTATTATGGCCACTGACTTGTGAAGAAGCATGGTAGTGCTGGCAATGCCAAATCCCAGGAGCTCTAGTAGCTCAGTTGATGTTAGCAAGGTGGGTTTGAAACGGATGGAGCTGCATATTCGCTCAGTTAAAGCCCATACTGCTTTCATGATTACACTGGCTAACATGAGATAGTTGGCGACCAGTTCCTTGACATTTGAATTCAAGGCGGGGCTGTTGAGGAAGCACTGAAGGCCGAGCAAAAAGCCAAACCACAAATGGAACAAGCTGAGACTGGCCTTCTCCATAGCAAAGTAGTAATGGAGGATGCTGGCTATCCCCATGACAAAGAGGCCCAGGATGAAGATGACCAGAATCATCGGTTCACTTGTCACCTCCCAGCGTACGTACATGCCAACGCATACCGCCACGAGGAGGTTGACGCTGGACAGGTAACCCAGGCAACGCACTGATGTAAACATGTCCACCTCCTTGGGTCCATCGACTGTCAGCTCCTCTTCCTCTTCTTCCCGAGCCATGGCTGTTTTGAAAAAAAGCTTAAACAAATACAGTCAATTTCTTCCAGTCACCTTCTCTAGACTTGTACACTTTTGCAAATGGAGGACTACGCCTCTAGATGACATTCTCCAAAATCAGCCCCTGTGAACAATTCAAAAGGTAGAGTTACTCAAGTAACCGTGTGTCCATTAATCATCCATACCAAACTATATATGTTAGCTACACTTCTTAGCTACTTAGCTCCAGACGAATTTTAGTTAATGCTGTTGTGAGCTTCATTCTTGTTTTATAACATATTATAAATCTCTGAACTTATAAAATGACTAGCTAGGAGGATACAAATGGGCTAACGTTACAGTATGATTTGCTAGACATAATGATAATTATAATAATATGGTTAAAACAAAATAAGCAGCAAAACAGTCGAGATAAACTTATAAAATTGGTTAGCAACGTATCAACCAAATGAAACTGCGGCCCTGCTGTCAGTGTGTGACGATGTGGCAAATCTGGAAGTTTGCTAACTTGCATAGCCTCACTGCTGACTTTTCGTTAACGGTTAGCTAACTTGCCGGTTCACGTGTTAATGCTGTGTCTTTAACTGTCAAAAGAACAAGTAAGAAGCCCTTGCACAAACGTCCAAGTGAGAACTTTATAAATTAATAGTAGGTAATGTGTTTATCGTCAAAATGTTGCTTACATGTTGTTTGTTTGGATGACAGCAGCTATGCTTCCGGATTCCAAAGTACGGCATCTCGCAAGTGTCAAAACACTCAAGCATTCGCTTTTCAGGCTGGGAATATCGACATCATTTTAAACACGAATCACCGAAAACTTCACTTGACATCAGGCAGTACAAACTCAAAAAGCGTTATCTCGGTCCAACATTAATGCGGTGCCAGAAAAATGTAAAGTCTTATTTCTTTTGATGAGGCTTCCTCCAGTTTTAGAACATCCTGCTTTGTTGATGAAAGTATGCTGTATGAACAATAATCAGAATATCTTATTGATATATTTCACAATACTGTATCTGCTTAGGTGTAAAGTCACATAGATTGGTTTGATGTTCATGGACTATGTGATGATAAACTGCAGTTGACATTCTGCTACTGTACTTGAAAATCGCACTTTAATTGCTTTGCATTTTTAATTTGCATTTGTTAAAAAAAACTCTATACAGATTTATATGAAAAATAAAATTATATTGGTATTATATTGGCAGGCACAATCATATCTTTTAACATAAAAATAATCATATTTCTTTCACCTTGTCATTTTGCAAGTGCTAACTTCTAATAGCACTGTTTCCCAGCACAAAGGCATTTTTTTTTTTACATGTTTGATAGATTGTGACAAGTTCATCACTGTATTTGCTGTTTAGTGGGGAAAGAAATCCTGGTCTTCAGCTGATGAAAAGTCACACGGAGATGAATGACAGAATGGAACTTAAAGTAAGCCTATCACTTGGACTCTTCAGAAGAGGTAATTATCTTCACTTAAGTTTCTGCGCGGGAAAGTCATCAGACGACACAATCTTCTGAACACAGCCATACTGAGAAATACAGAGAGAGTTGTGTGGAGCTGATAATCTTAATTAGCTTTGTAGCAACTCATTTGAGAATGGAATGTAACAGACTAATATCACTAATATCAAAAAGTCACGCGCTAAAGCTTTAAGGCTTTTAAAACATTTTTTTTACAGCAGATATTGTTACTCATCATTGCAGGAAATGCACATGTGGAACTAACTAACAATAACGAGGGCTCTGCTCTTCTGAGGTTTCCCAGTGAGCCAGCATGCACACCAGAGCCCTAAATCTTGCCTCACTGTAAGAAATAATCAATAGTATTGATTACACCTGTGCTTTTTCTGCTGTTACATGTCAATGTGCCTTTGCACATTGATGTTAATGGTAAAGACCATCAAGCTCTGGACAGATTGCAAAACACAAAATTGTCATCAATCATTTTCTCTTTATACATCGTTACTGGCTTTGATTGATGATATTTGTGATTAAAGAAACCTCATGATTTTACTTTATTTATTTAAATGTACAAAATAACTCATAAATGCTGGTTGTTGGGTTACATGAGGAGCTTCAGTTTGACTACACTACTCATGAAAAATGAATTGCCTGAAATATATTGTTGATATAATCCCTGTTTTGAGTGGATGAAGCTTTAAAACACATTACGTTGTTATTTTTATTATTATTATTATTATTATTATTATTATACAAAACCTCACTGTTTCAGGAGTAGCATCTGGATGAATCAAATTTACTCTGAAATGATCTGTTAAATGTTCACAATAGTAAAATTCCTGTTTGTGACTGTATATTCCTACCAGTGAAAAACCTTTTACTGGTTCCAATCCTGCAACTCGCACCACAAAAGTTTGTATCATGGGCTTTGTAGACCGAAATAAACCCATTGGCCTCTCGGATCAGAAGCCTATTTACTGCATTACTGAGGAGAAGCCTGTTAAAAGGTTTATTTAGGATTTTCTACTGATGCAATGTGATAAATATAACAATCAGGGGAATATCAAGAGAAGGCTTACTCAATACCCTGAGGGTATACTAAAGCAACCCAATGCATGCATGTGTTTGCATTTTTTATGCTTGTGCTTTTCTAAGTGTGTGTGTGTGTGTGTGTGTGTGTGTGTGTGTGTGCGTGTGTGTGTGTGTGTGTGTGTGTGTGAGCGTGCTGCTTTGATCAGATGTTGACATAACTGGGAACATAGTGCTTTTGCCCCCTTGACTGCTTATGCTCACAGCCCTCTTTTCATACAATGTTTATGGCTGAGAATAAGATATAAACGCTGAAATGCACAATGATATACAATATATATTTTCCTGAGCAACAATCTTTAAATTTTACTTTACCAGAAAAATGAAAAGGAATCCATTTTGAATGGAGGATCCTCACTGAATATTGCTAACAATGCTAAAAGAGTAAGCCCTATTGTGTTTTTTTTTTTGTCCAACAGAAAGTATTGCTCAATAAAAGCTTGTGTAAAATCAAGGCAGATCAAGAGCGGTGATGTTGTACAAGAAGGGCAGCAGTTTCATTGTGTAAAATTCACTTCTTTGCTGCCTGTTCCTGTTTAGAAATGAATGTGTTTAACACAGAAATGGGCAGGGAATGCAACAAATGACAATAATACAAATCAGATGGTGCAACTCTTGCACTTCCTGGACAACAATGTCAGTTTCCTCTTGGGATAGGATTTTGTGGTGCAGCTACAGAAGTTTGTATGCCTGTAATGCTTTTAACGTGAACAAGAGTAGAGCTGATTGATTGATCCTAATCCAATCCCTATTACAATGCAGGAGTACAGTACCATGCCTGTTGGTAACCTGGAAACGTAGTTCCTTTGGTCCCAAGATTACAATAAATCTATTGATACACCAGTGCTGTGAACACACACCAGGAGTTGCAACTTTATTCACAAAAGAAGAGGTCTACAGTATGTGTGTAACTGTATGTCCACTGAGATATAGAGCAGGTGGATAACATCACACTCATAAAGAGAAGGCAGCTACTTGTAGGGGCTTTTAGTTGATGATAACCAAGAAGTCATTAGAGTTCTGTTAATTCCTTCCAACATCCATGTATTACCGGTAAAGAACAAGATAAGTAATACGAAGAAGAAGTCACCACATTTATTTAATTAGGGCCCTAATGTTGCATTCATGCATAATTGAGGAATCCAGTGTTCAAATTATTTCCCAAAACTGTGGTGTGTGTGCAGGTATACTAAGCTATCACTAAGGTCACACAGCCTGATCAGAGCTCATGAATGGTGCAGATCTCGAGAAGGTTAAAGCGCTGAAAGGTCTTCATAAATACACAAACACACATACAGAGAGGGAGAGGAAGAGAGAGAGTTACATTTAGAATGAGGAGGGTTACATGAGGATGTGAGTGAGAGTAAGAGAGATAGAGGAGAGGGCTACAGGAGACTAAAGGAGACAGTTTCACCTGAATTATGCAGAGGCTACCTTCATTCTGATGTCAGACACACCTCCACACCACCTGCATGTGTCTGTGCAACACTGGCAAATTCAAACACACACACACACACACACACACACACACACACACACACACACACACACACACACACAATTGCCAGCCTGAATTATAAATATGAATTTACATTTGTATTCTAATGTCAAATCAGTATTCAGAAGCTGTTCGCTACTGTTTGGGTACGGAAAATACTTTTAAGGTTGAGGTTAGGGAAGGTTGAACACATGCACCACCCCAACCTCGACACCCTTAGTTGGTTCATTACATAGAGGACCCACTTCTTCCTGCATTTGGCACTGAATGTTGGCATCCGAAGCAAATCGCTTGCTGTAAAATCATCCAAGTACAAAGAGTCCTGTGCAAAAACATGAGCTGTGATTTGAAAAGCCTTCAAAGAGGGGATGACAAAATTAAAAAAATAAATCTATTTCTACTCTTTGGGTCACTTGGGATTTTCATCTATCAGACTTTGTAAGCATCACTGAGCAAATGTCTGAGATATACTGTAGCCACCTAATTGCACACTAGGTTTCTGCATCCTTCATCTCGACGGTGCAGAGTTTGGTTCAGAAGAGTTGAGATAGAAGTAATTTTACATAAAAGAGTCATCTTTGAATGTAGGTCATACATTAAAAGGTGCACCGGTTGGTTGGCCTTACGTCGTTTGCCAGTCCGGTGATGTGGTGCATCAGCGTCCTCCTTTATGTGCTGTTACAGTGCAAGACACACGGCCGCCAGGAGAGGTCTGTTCAATCACAGCTTCATCTTCAGAGAAATCAATGTGATGAAGCGCTGCACCCAAAGTGGATGTTAGGAGAGGCAGACAGCATCAGAAGCCTAAATCAAAAGCCGACCGGTGCTTAGTATATCCATCAGGGCTGAAATGAATCTCGGAAATAACGGCCTGTCACTTGAGTTTGAGGGAAAGTAATGGGTAAAGAGGTTGATGAGGAAGAGACAGAAGGAATATAAGCAGATAAGGCCACAAGTTTTTTCTTACTTTTTCCTTCTTCTGAAGGGGAAACAAATGTTCTTCCTTTTGAAACAGATTCAAAGATAAAGCTTTATTGGATGGTAGTGTCAAAGACATTATGACAGAGACAAGGAGAGAATAAGAACAAGAAGACAAAGGGTAATGCAGAAAAAATGTAAGAATATTATAGTAATGTTCCTTCCTTCTCTCAAAAGCAATATTTGTAAGGGTCTGGGCCTTTTTTTTCTTCCTGGGAAGACAGGAGGCACATCTATATTGCACAGAGAGGATGTAAAAATAAATCTCCCTCTGCTGATTAATGCTTAAAGGAAGTAAAACTCACCACTCAGTCACTTCCTGCTCAAAAGGCAAAAGATCTATGCGGGACAAGGACAATGTCTCATCTGCCAAGACGTGTCATTTTGCAGGGATCAATTCAAACAGCTATTACGCTGCTTTATCCCCTGACACGATGCCAGCATTGAAGATGAGACACACAGATGTCTTCATGTGACAGTTACAGTAGATGAGGAAATTATTTGGATGAAACAGGATTTCATATGTGAAAAAGTTTCTTTAATAAGAGGTTTCATAAGAAAGGGAAGGTTTGTTATTAGCTCTCTATTGACGCTCTCAGCTTGATATTAGCTGACACCTGAAAAGTACAGAGACATTCTGCTTCTCTATGAACATGAACTTTAAATATAATGACCAGTTAAGGGCAATCATACATTACCAATCTAATGTAGTCCTTTTCCTGAAATCGCAGAGTGAAGCCGCAATGACTTTTTAATAATCCAACCTGTTCAGTCCCACTGAGCTGCAACAATGAAAAGTCTGATTCATTTATTGTGTTGACGGGGGAAAAATGATGATTGAAATAATCTGTTATAATCTGTTTGTGCCATTGTGAGAAATACCGTACACTCCCTTAAAGTCGACTGTGCACCTCCGCCGAATGGATTTGCAGTCTGTGATCAGCAGTGCTGATGATAATGGCATTGTTTATTAAGCAAACACGGCTTCACAAATGAAGGATTTGACTTCTACCTCTATTGGCAAGCTTTAATGTGCTTGTGTTGTAATTTGCCTGGATTACTCAGCAATTTGTCAAGTGTGAACGCAGTCCAGTTGCGCTCGCCTCCTCTCGGCAGATGGATATGAGACAAAGATTTGGCCACTTGATTTCCCTCCACTCTGTTCTGCAGTACACCCACACCAGCACAAAGTGGGCTTGCAGAGGAAGGTATGCCAGCGAATTGGAGTCTCACTGTGCTTTCTCAGGTTTAACAAATCAGCATCTGTTGGCCAGTCTGCCAGCCAAAAACTTACTGACTCCAACCTAGATAACAGAAAGAGGAGGAAAGGGGGCTGAGGGCTGGGAAATAGAGAGGAATCATCACAGTGCTGAAATGTTACTGTAATGTAAGCTACAGCATTAAAACTGGTTAAGTTACACTTTGTCTAAAAAAAAAAAAAAAGCACTGTATGTTTGGCCTAGGAGTGATTCTGCTTGACCTGTCTTGATTTCATTTTTTATTTTTAGTTCTACTAGCAGCTCTGAGGATGACAATGTTGGATGGCCGTACCACCACTTGGGTCCAGATTGAAATATCTCAACAACTATTGGATGAATTGCCATGAAATGTGCAGATTTTCAGATGTTTCAGTTCCCAGAAGATGAAGCACAGTGACGTTTCAGCTAGCGACACCATGAGGTTGACAATACTGGATTGAAATTTTGCTACAGCTATTTAAGGTCCGGAGGGGATGAATTTGAATGACTTTGGTGATTCCTTAACTTTTCATGTAGCGTCATCATCAGGTTCAATACTTTGTTTATGAAAAATTGTTGTACTCTGTGTTTAATGCTAATTGTGGCTGCAAACACAATTATTTTAATTATTGATAATTCGGTAACTGTTAAAATCTCAGTAAAAAGTGTCAGGGTTGTAGGCTTGGACCCAAATGCAGGAAGGCGAGGAGAGTGCAGCAGTTTCAAATAACGGTAATTTAATAAGAACACAAAGAGACTTAGGTACAAATACAACAAAATAAAACAAATGTAAGCCGGGCAGGTGAGCAGAACCAAAAACACAGGAACACAGAAAGAAACGAGGAAAAATCCTGGAAAACAAAAAGCACAGAGGACTGACGTCAAGTAATGAAAGACAAATGACAATCCACCAACAACAGACACAGAAAGCACAGGGACTAAATACACAGGGTAATGAGGAAACGAGGGACAGGTGACACTAGGGCTGGGGAACAGGTGAAACACATCAGACAATCACAAGGGCGGGAAAACCAAAAGACAGGAAGTAAATCAGACAAGATTTCAAGACTTCAAATTAAAACAGGAAATGGGAAAACCAACAGAAAACATGAAACCAACTAAACAAAGAAACTTGACACAGGGACTAGACGTGACAAAAAGTACACAATGTCTATCACAATGTCCTAAAGCCGAAGGGGTTGTCTTCAGATTGCTCATTTGGTCTGGTCACTATAACATAAGACAAAGACAAGCAGCAAATCATCACAGCTGAGAAGCTACAATAGGCATTTTTGCTTAAATATGACTTAACGATTAATTGATTATCAAAATAGTTGTTTCTGTTGACTACTCAATTAATTCACTGTTTCAGCACTTGTGTTAGCATGCTAAAAGGCTAAACAAAAATAGTGAACATAGTAAACATCACACCTGCTACACATCAGTATGTTAGCATTGTTACTGTGAGTATGTTAGCATGCTGACGTTAGCATTTAGCTCAAAGCGTCGCTAAGTACAACCTCACAGAGACGCTAGTTTGACTGTAGACTCTTGTTTGAATACAGTTGATGCTCAGAGTGACTGTAACTAGGTGAACAGATTCAGGCATCCTGCTGCCAGTGGCACACAAATATAGCATTCTGTCATGTATTACTGAAAGAAAAATATAGTCACATAAGGCCATATAGTTTAACACCCTTGAGCGCTTGCGCTTACCCCCACAGTTCTCCCCACGCCACTGTTACACAAACCTTCACAGGAAATGCCCGATCATCTGACGTGGGATAACTGAGCAATGATCGTGACTCATATATTCATAAGTGTAAGTAATAAGTGTCGACACTCACACAGGATTTGTCTTGGTGTGAAGAGGGTTGGAGTCATATTCAGGACTGTTGATGATTATGGTTAGTGTTTTTGTCTGGTAGAAACCAAAAAATTAGAACACATTATCTGCAAACAAATGACCAAAGAAAAAATATGTTTATTGTTAGAGACATAGGCTACACAAATTGTTGTTTTTTGAATTTGAGTGCAAATGGTATGAAAATGCTGCAGTAAATGTGTCATCCACGACTAGTGGCGGCGTTAGGGTTAGGACACCTTCTGTACACTAGCTGATGATTCACTTCTTGGAGTGCAGCTTCACGGAAGATACATGCAGTACTTATCATCTCTCTGTCTCTCTCTATCACACACTCTTTTATTGTGTCACTCACAGACACTTGCATCTCACTCAAATCATTGGCTTGCTCTCTCCATCTTTAATATGGCACACGTATACATGCGCTTACACAATGTCAAGGTGAGTGAGTTAAGCACTTTCATGCATCATTAGAGAAGTGATAAGAACACAGACATGAAGAGAGAGAGATGCCCTATTGGCCTGAAAATTACTTCTAAAATGCTATAGATTATTATTAACGACATTTGGTGTAGGTGTGTGCACAGTATATGCCAGTTCTAGATATGAGAAATAGTAAATGAGTGTGAGCAGACCTGTGTTAGGTAATTAGTAGTCATTAATTCACTAAAGTTAGATGCATCTTGGTAACATTCGACTGACAGGAACCTTCTATGCTAAATTGATGATGAAATGTAGGTGACAAAATAACCTGCCCAGACACAGGTGCAACGGTAGTTTATAACGACTACACTCCTGGCATAGGTTACTCACACACCTAAATGCAGCTGAGCAACTGTTAACTTGATCAGTTACACCTGTGCTTGCCCTGCTCTGACAAGTCAAAATGTCTGCTTTGAAAATGGCCCATTATGTTTTAAAACCTCTGTACTAACCTGTCTCTTCCTGACCTTTTAACTGACTGAAGTATTTTTTTTTTAAAATACATTCTGTACATACAAATTCTGCTGTCACACGATGTTCTCCTATCCACATCCATATGCATTTAAGATAAACCACTGGTACAGCAATACTTGTACAAATGTGTCCTTATATCCAGCATGTAATAAGTTATAGCTTGGAAGTTACATAAACTGATTGTTACCACTGTATGGTACAGTACAGTACAACACACACACACACACACACACACACACACACACACACACACAGAAATCATTTCATGGACAGCACCTGTGTAATCTGCTGTGGTACAGAAATAGTCCTCTCTGCTGTAGCCATGGAAAATCAAGTTCCATCAAATCAGTAATGACCTCAGTTATACAACATGAGACGCTCCCACTGATATACAGCTACATATAGAATTATCTTGTTGCATTGCTGCGAACAAATGCCATTAATGTCTATATTTCGTGACAATTGTATCTTCTTTTGATATGATCTATCATTTAAATGAGATGTGTTGTCATGTAGTCATGTCAATCAAACACAGTCTGCATATGCACACACAGCCCTGAGAAGTCTAAATAAGCCATATAAGTGAAAACACCTGTGTGGGAGAACAGAGTAAGCAATGTGCCCTAGTATTTTGAGGATTTAAATGTCAGCCCTACTGACTCAAGGGTCTGACAACCAAATAAAATATGCACCTCACTTGCACACTCAGGTACAACACAATGACGGGAATGTAATATATAGAAATTACAGACTATACTGAAGCATTTGAAAAACACTGTAAATAATAGCTATTGACTCAAAAGCGACATAGGATTAATATGTTCCATCAGCTCTCCCATCAGCATTTCTCTAATCTAAAAGTGCTACAGAAAATGAGCTTTTAAGGCGCTCTAAATTTCAGATGTGTGCTTTGCTTGAACCTTGTGGCTCACATGTCATCAAGCAGTTGCTTTTAAAAACAAGATTAATGTTAGTTGACTTATATCAAGGGAGTTCAGTCCTTTGCTGAGTCTAAACATTCCAACACATGCGTATAGTGCATAATTTTCCAATTTTTGTGGAAAGTCATTATAAACATCAAGACCAAAATGCTTACTGCTCTATGTAGGCTGTCCTTACATCATGAAGATTCAGAGGGAATGCTTAATAAGGTAATTAGGCTTGGCAATGGGCTACTGAGTGTTATTATTTCACAAGAAATGAAAGAAGAGTAGTTTAAAGAAGCCAAATTACTAGATGTGTGCTGTCTGATACAGTATGTAGCTATCATCTGCAGACAGGCAGTTGGGTTGTTAATAAACACAAGAAATTCCTCATGCTTCCCCACATGTTTTTTGTATGGAATCATATGTAAACAAAAAAGCACTTTAATTGTCATCATCATGTTCCCAGTTGTATGCATTCATTCAGATACTATATGCATAATTTAAAGTCCTACATGATACCGGTGTGCAACCTCCTTTCCTCTGAGTCACCAGCACATCATAAAATGCTCAGATGTGCTGTCAGAGCCATTTGCAGTGACACACAGAACTGTCCTGAGTCATTCACATTATAAAAGCCACGCCAATCACCACAGAGAGAGGGAGAGAGCAAGCGACATGTCGAGCCGTCGCCACGGCAACCTTCTATCACGTAAAATCTTCCTGAAACAGCTGTTGTGATATTGTGTGATTAAGTTGTGTTTTAGTCATCGTGAGCTCTCAGCCTAATAGCAAGAGGTAGAGGGAAGGGTGAGGAGGAGGAGGATGGAGAGAAAAGTAGGAAAATGTTTGTGTGTCAACTGCAAGATCACTTCTCTTAGACTAGATTAGGAGAACACTTGAAAGAGAACAGGGATTTTGCCTGAGTGTGACAGAAAGAGAGGGATGGGGGCGTCTGGAAGAAAAGAAAAGCAAAGAAATAAAAGAAAGATATCTGACAAGCCCCGAAGCTATATGAGGATTTACTGTATTACAAAGTCCAACCCAAGTGAGCAAATAAGAAACTGCAGTTAAAAAAGGAATGCTTGGTGTATTACTTCACATACTGAAGGTACTTTGAATATTACATTCCAGTGTATTGCTGATTCGGAGCATTCAGGAAAATGCACAAACCAAATATGCGTCTGCATAAAAATTGCTTGGGAGGCTTCGAGAGAGAGAGAGAGAGAGAGAGAGAGAGAGAGAGAGAGAGAGAGAGAGAGAGAGAGGTTGCATTAACAGCCCATTGTGAAAAGTCTTTTCTGGAGGGTGAAACAGTAAAAGCCTCACCATTATTCAGTGTTTGGTTTCCCTCTTTCTCTCTGTATCTCCATTTTCCGGCAGATCTATTACTGGCACGGTTCATCTGCTGCGGAGTTTACAGTCGTAAAACAGCACAGTGTTTATTCAGACCCGGATTTCTTACTTTTTTAGGAGAAGCTTCCATTATATATAATGCACCAGCAAGATACACAAGTTTGCCCCCCCCTTCACGACAAAAAAAGAACATAAGCATTATACTGTGCTGTGCTTTATTTTTTTAAATTTTTTGACGAAACCTTTTCAATTGGACACAAATGGCCAAGGGCATTACGGCTGGCTCCAGTTGTGGGTTTCTAACATGATCGTGTTTTTGGGTGCCAAATGAAATAGGGATATCAAAAACTGTAAAGTCACTGTGTGTCAGCGCTGGAGTAAGGTCTGGCTACATCACACATAAATCCTGGGATAGGAGAAAAAAACGCTCTGACTTGTTTGCATTTCTTTAAACCAATCACAACCGTCTTGTGCGGCACTAAGCTCCGGACAAAGCGATGGTGCCTCTGCAAAATAGTCTCAGGAAGGAACTTGTTTTCTTTTTTGTTTTTTTGCACATTTGCACTGGAATGGCTAATTCCCTGCAAAAGAAAATGGCACATCAAATATTAAATGAAGTTAAATGAAGTTAACTTCATACAGTAATGTTAGCTATTTAAAGCTCCATTGTGTAATGTTGAGTTGATTCTAAGCAAAAAACCCTTTGTTCTTTCACAAATATGTGCTCATTCATGTGTAATTACTTCCACCAACCAATAAAACATGGCATTTTCACACCATGTCCCCCCCCACTAGCTCACTGCAGACAATAGGCCATGCTTCGAAAATAATACTATTCCCATAACCGGTGGGCAAACATGCTAGCACATCCCTGTTAAATAGTAAATGTCGTAAAAACATATTCTTTGTAAATCTTTACAATCATTCACCAAAAGAACCAAGTAGGGACTTCCTTATTGCATGATTCCAAACTTTTGAAAAACTTGCCAGTTTTAGCATGTAGCTTGCTAGCTCAGAGGTTGTTGTTGTTGTTGTTGTTGTTGTACTGAAGGGATTTTGAGAACGGTGACTCACAGATAGCAGAAGGGGAGGGGCAAAGCCTGACATCCGGCAGGTGGCTCTGCGCCGGATGTCAGGCTTTATGTACTTCCGTTAATCCAGACTATGGTTAGATTTAAAGACAGGGTTTGGGTTAGGTTACATCTCGTTACTTATAAGGTGAGTCACCTCTACATGTATAATGAATTATTTAGTAGATTATTGCTGCATCATATTTATTCACTACAACGTCACGTTGCAGCAGGGTTCAAATAACCGTCTGTGTTGACGCTTGCGCAGTATGCCCTTGTTCTCCTTCGGTGGCTACGATCTAGCGCCTACCCTGTTTTACGGCAAACATTTTGATATGGCATGTTAGTGAAAAAGCACAAGTGTAAATTATATAATTAATGATGGCTCAATTTCCATCCAATTCCTTTTGGTTTTCAGGGGGTGCTTTAATTATATGAAGCCATTGTTAATGTTATTAGTAACAACTGTGCTTTTCCTACGAAGTCAAGTAAAAACGTCTGCTGTGAAAAAGGCATGTTTAAAAGGTCATTTGATGAAACTGTTGTGTTAACTTTGCTGTTGAGTTATTAGCAAAATAATGTAGTTGCTTTTTCAAGTAGTAATTTTTATTAAGTGTGGCAATCATATTTTGCTTATTTTGCTTATTTCATAGAAAAGCATTTAAGATGAGCTATTGAGAAAAGTATATCATTTTGGTATTGTTACCACAGCTCATGTATTGTATTGGCACAGATAGGATACCCTGTTGTCTGCATTTGGGTCCAGCTACCAAAACTCTAACTTTATACTTTTCTACTCAACCCCATCTTTTTCTTTTTCTGCTCTGTACTTTTTCATCTTTCCCACTGCCCTCACCCCCTCCACCATCATTCATCCCAGTTTCTACTCTCCCATCCCTGGCACTCATCCATACATCACTCTCTTCTTCTTCACAGCCAGAGATCCAGTGTTTGATAATTACATATCAATCTGTAATGTACTCTGGTCATGATTCACCCACAGATGGCTGGGAGAAATACACTTTTTCTCTCCCCCACAGCGCCCCAGTTACCAATAAAGAACTGTTCAAGGCTGTGAAGCGGTGCTCTTTCTTGTGGTGGGATATTGAAATTAGGGGATTTAGATGTTGTGGAGCGGAGTGCCGAGGTGCTGGCGACTCACTCATAATTTGGAATTGGGGCTTCTGATAAGTCATGATTGTATGCAGTGCCCAGGAAAGACACACTGGGACATGGAGGGAGCTGGATTTCCTGCTGGTGTGCATTTAAATAGGCATATATGAGAAATGAAAACCTGGCACATGTTGCTGGGACTTTGAGAATTAGTTATTCTGGGAGTACATTTTGAGCATTGACCCTGGAGGAATCCTAGAGGCTTTTGGGTAAATAGGAAAATAATCCCAACGGCAGTGACAATGACTGTGGATGACTGTGATGAAGAGTAGTTTGTGCTGGGGCTATCGAGGGGGAAATGAAGCATGATGGGAGACAACGAAAGGCTGAAGAGACGATATAGTGATAGCAGGGAAGTAGGAAGCAGCACAGGCCCAGCTCTGACGGCAATAAATATGACACTAAGAGGAAGAGGAGGCTGAAACGAAAAGACATTGACTATCACCAGTTTAGCACATTTCACTACTGGTCGCTATTTTATAATTTTTTTGTCATAGCCTAAACAGCTGACTATTTCTTACATTTTTAAGGTGCTAGAGAGCAGGAAGAAGATGAAGACAGGAAGCCACACGGCATGCATTAGAACTGACAACTGCTAATGGTCATCTGCTCTCTGTCACTTCTGATGTAGCTGCTGCACAGTTTCACACCAGATTGTTATGGTACTAATAGTATTATAATGACCTAAATATGCCTGAAGATTGTTTACTCGCCTGTGGGTGGGCTGACACTGTGGGAGTTTAACAAAATATAGCAAAAAATGTATGCCATCCCTTGGAAGCCCCCCAAGCCACTACCGTATCACTGTTACACTGCTGCTGCTGCTGCTGCTGCTGCTGCTGCTGCCGCTACCTTAAAAATGTGATTCTTGCCTGTTTTTCTACAATACATTTGCAGTTTCTTACTTTATGTCTACACATGTATTATGATTAACCACTTCCTTTCTGTTGTGTGCATTCAGATTGTGACAAATAGACCAACTGTCCCAATGCAGATATACCGGTTGGTAGTCATAAGCAACTCAAACCACTACTGTATGTAAGGCAATGCTGCAAGTCAGCTACAATGCAAGTTTAGGCTCAGGGATCATCAATCAACATGGTAAAGTTGAGGCTATTATACAGTAAAAACCTCAGTATGGTTAGATGTGTACATTCAGTTTACATACAAACATAAATTCCCATTGCTTGCCTCACCAGATTGTGGGAAGACAGCCCTGTGGTACGACTGATAAGTGTATTAGAGGGAAGCAGATAAGGGTGTGAACCTTTGTTTCATTTCCATATGTGATGATACATCTTCCCATCTCCCATTTAGGGGGAGGACAGGAAGTCTTGACTTGTTCATTAGGTGACATGCCAAGACTTAATGACAGTTGCAGTGCACAGTAAGCCATACATTAAACACATTTATGGAAATCAGCATAAGCTCATTAATCATATTTGCAGAGAAGAACAGATGCCTCACTTGACACACAGCATTACCGTTTCCTTCTGTACATGCAGAAAAAGTTGGCTAAAAACCTTTCTTGTGTATTCTTAGCTTCTTGGAGTTATTCAACTCAATTTGTGGATGGTTTACATGAAATCTTTATTACTCTAAAAGCTGTGTGTGCACCGGTATGAGAGAGGCAGAAGGGAAGGAAAGGATAATACTAGAGAAGATCTACTATGCTTCAGACTGCAGAAGGCTGCATTAAGTTGGTCTCGTGGCAAGCACTCTGCAGTGATGTAGCTGGACCAGACTGTAGCAGGCAAACTAACAAATGACTCTACGAATGCGCAATCCAGACCACTTAGCTCTGACAGCCTGATATCCTCCCATTATGTCTGCGAAGTTCTCGTTTAGCTTCAGGAACAATGTGGGCCGTATCACTGGAAGATTTCCCAGGCGACTATCACGCTAATGTTCTGAACTGGGGTTTTTGCTGTGAATGTGGCTCCTGTATGGCAGCCCTTTCTCGCCACATTGTTAAAGCTGATATATTTTCTAGCAAACAGAAAGGTTCACAGAGGGCACAGGCTGGCAGCACTAATTGGTGGATACCCATTCTGTTTGTTCTGGAAGTGTCCGTGATAATAGAAGTGAATTCAAAAGGAGGGGGGGAAGTGGTAGGAGACAGAGAGAGAGAGAGAGAGAGAGAGAGAGAGAGAGAGAGAGAGAGAGAGAGAGAGATTGGTCGGAGTGGTGGACGTGGGTTGAGACAAAAGCATGTGTCACAGTCTTTTCTGTCTGTTGACTGCGATAAGCATGTTTAGGTCGAAGACCTCGGAGCTAGCTGAAAAAGCCCGGACATAGCAGTTGCAACAATTCTGCTCTCTGTGTGTTTTCTTCTCCACCATAATATTGTTACGTCAAGTCTTGTTTCTCATAGTTGTAGAGAAAAATAAAACACACTTAAAGGAGAATTCCGGCCAATTTTTACGTTAATCTTAAAAATGTCCATTTCTTTTCACACTGTGTAACGCCTCAAACCCAAAAGCTGAAAACTTGATTGTGATAAGGACTGTTTTCAAAGGCTTGTTTAAGTAGCTGTTATGTTAAAGACATAGTGCAACGTTTTTTGAAATTCCCTTAATCTCCTTTTTTGGCGAGAGTTAGACCCCATTTACATGTAGTCACTTAATGGGTCCTGGGAACAGATAGCTTTATGCTAAGCTAACCAGCTGGTTTGAGTAAGTACTGTCATGAATGGTCTCGATGATTCTCATCTTACTTGCTACAAAAAAAGTGAAGAAGCATAATTCTCAAAATGTTGAACTATATCTTTTAGTGAAGCTGATCAGTGAAGTTACAGCATTGAACTGTAGTTAATATACAGAGAATGAGAATTGTAAAGAATCAGGGAATTTGCTCTTTATTGCTCTTTGTCTCAAGGTGAGAAAAATGTTCTTTGAACTGTGTATGTATTAATCTTCTTCCATGCCTGCAGTGCTACTGCTATGACATCTCAGTCACATCTAGTTTTAGACTTTCTATTTGCTTTAGTGCCGGCCAGTGCCCCGGGGTTGAGGGAGAAGAAATAACAGCCTACGCAGTCAAAGTTCAGCAGAACAAAAAACATTTGGGTTAAAGTGACGCTGTGAAAATTCTGTTGGCTTTTTTGCAGCATTGTACCATCACCAAACTACAAAGAGTGCAGCCCATAGGTGGAGGCCAGCCCCTTTTCTCTGAACAGAAACCAATAGAGGAAGAGAGAGGAAGGAGAGGGAGGAATGAATTTCCTTAAAAGCTTTGAATCCATTTTTTTTTTTTTATCCCTCGGCAATGTAGTTCATAGATGGTTCATTTCCAGAAAAATATGAATAATGGTTTTGGACAGCATCAATTGAGACCGCACACTGGAGGGCATGAGTCCACCAAACTCAATTACCAACTGTTCAGAAAATGTTCTGTATCAGTAATAGTGATAGTAGGGCACAGGATGGAAATGGTTACAAATCTCTTTGCTGGTTTCCTTTCCAACGATTCTCTGTGAGTAACATGTGGGACTGACACTGTGTTATGTGTGCTGTTAAAAAAACACACACAAGATCCTGCCAGAGATTGGAAGTGAAATCACATTCTCATCACTCATTTTATCAAAACAAATATTCAATTTGCATGTGGAAAGCAAATTGCTTAACATGCTTGTTACAGAGAAATGCTCTTCCACAGTTACCTTTCTCCTGACAGCTGTTTGATTTGTTTTTCCAAGCAGAAGCGTCATTGACTTTTACCTTACTGAGGGGAAAGCATCTCATGTGATTTTACTGATTCCAGAGCAGTAACTGTTTTGCTGATGTGTGTGTATTTGTTTGCACATGTGCTTTTATGTTCATGTGATACGGGTATTTTCAACCTTGTGTGCAAACAATGAGTCTTGCTGTTGCAAACATTCCCCATTGTGCTTCAATGTCATTAGGGAATAGCAGTGGCAGATTGTTCTGATGAGCCTGAGGATACTGTGTTGTCTGCTGATGTGCCGCATCGAATGCAAATGAGGTTCCATTGCAAGAAGCTGTAAGTCCATTTTGTAAAACTATTTAAGAAGGTTCACCATTTGACATTTGTGAAATGTGAAGGATCCTGTTTGACATTGTGGGTTCAGTATAAAGATATACTGTAAGAGCCAGAGTGCATTTAAAGTACCGGTATATGACCTTGTGTCACACTTTGGCGATGGCGCATATTTACATCTTATCTTAAAGATCTCCACAAAAAGCCTGTTTGGAAATAATTAATAAAAGCTGTAAATATATTTGTTAAGTCTTTTCAGGTAATGTATTAAGATCTCTTAAGGGAGGCAAAGTGATAGATTCACTCTTTAGTGTAATATTCCTTCCTTGGGAAAAAGAAGCTTAGAAGCTCCATAAAATATTCAATATACTAACTAGATTGAATTACATTGCATTTTCGATGGAGACATAAATCATAGCTGCAAACTTGTCACCTTTCGGTGAAATTTTCCGCAATGAATGAAAAATATGGCCCCTGCGTGATTTATATGGAACTGACAAGCTTTTTATTTGGGGGGAGTGGGGGGGGGATCCATGCTCCACCTGGGCAAATCAGACACACCCGCACTTGTTGCATGATCGTGCTTGACCATATGTTTGTAATGCAAACTGCTTTTGATTGCTGTTGTTTTAATGTTGTTTATCTGAACTACAGAATGTTAGCTTCTTGAGCGAAACTTTAGCTTTGTTTGCTACAGCAGCGAACAATTAAAAATGGAGCGTGACAAAGCCTAGTTTGTAATCGTTCTCATTTTCCATGGGACGCGAGCTGTTCGCTTCTCAAAGCAGTGTAGCCAACAGCATGTGATGTGAGTCAAAACACCCACAGCTGTTATCGTCTACATTAAACAACGGCGGCATCTTGACACATGTGAATTCTCCAGAAAAGCAGCCGTTTTATCACATTTGCTCACCGGCTACTGTGCCCTGACTACATCTTCATCATCATTTATTCAGCTGCTTGAATTACTATCTATTCCTAACCCTATAGTACTTTATTTAGAATGTAAACTCTCCCCACCAAAATACAGATGACCTAAGGAGAGTCAATTCGGTTTTATCATCTCATACCAGGTTTGACATCATTTAACAATGGCTACTGTGGGGATATGTTTTGTACTTTAGCTATTTTATAAAACAAGATGTCACTTAAGTCAAAAATGTACACTTCAGCGGCTGTGTTTTACAGTTAACCATGACATATTTTAAAGCTGCATCGGATTTGTTTAGATGAGTAATGTGGAACACAGCAGTAAAGACTGTTCCAAAAAGCATAAGTCGGCTACATCTCTAAGTAAAAAAAGAAAGTAAAAAATGTAACGGTCAAATAAATCCCATATTGGATTATTTCATGCTTTCACTGTTCGTAATTACCTCTTCTGGTTTGGGGTACTATGCTGGAGGAAAGGCAAATATGTTTTCAACAAATAAACCATTGCCTTGAGGTATTCTAAAGAATCTTTGAGGTTATGAAGTTACTTCCGACCTATTTTGATGTTTCTTTACCTGGCTGTTGGTGTGACTGTTTGCAGATTTTCCCTAGCTCTCATGGTGAATCACAGTGGTTACAATAATGGGGACTGACGTTGTTCAAAACCATTGTTCTGAATATAGTTATGTTGATGATTTATGCATCAGAAAAACAAACCCCACACACATGAAAAAGCACACGGACCCAGACACATATGAACATGTATACACATGATCCAGTACCTGAGGGAGATGTAGGTAGCCACAAAAAATCACTTTGTGACAATTTATGATTTAAGTTACAGTTGGGCTCCACCTGTCACAGCATAGAAACAGCACGGCGTTATCTCCCACTAGGCTCTGGGGAGAAGGACTTACAGCAGATGGATGGGCTGATACAGGAGGGATCTGGTTCATAGGATGGGTTTCTATATGGGGGCTGAGAATATAGGTCAGTAACACATTTATACTCTTTTATAATGTTGAGCTTTTCCAAATTACAACTCCCACTCTCCCATCACGATCACTTTGTTGCCAAGGTGATGAATCAGAAAAAAGTTTTATTTTTTTATTTTTTTTAAACGGGATAAACAAAAACAGCAAAACATTTTCAGCTCAGCAGAGAAAAAAAACTATTTTTTTTGATTGCCTTTTGTATTGAAGTTTTTCAAGACACAGACAATTGTGGAATAGACAAATCATGTAGGTTATTGATACCAAAACAACAACAACCCTGTTTAGTTTCTGCCACTTTGTCGCCTCTACGTGCTTAAGGAAAGAAGAAAAGACAATTCTTCAGTTTTAATTTTTTTGTCAACATATCCAAACTGTGTCACAATAAATCTCACCCCCTCCTCCTGTGCGCTGCAGGAGGAGGCTGTTTTTGCCGGCTACTCGCTGTGGCACTGGACTTGTGTGTTGTGCTCACTACAGGAAAAAAAGGAGGATAAGTGAAGAAATGGAGAGAAGGAGACAGAAATGAGAGAAGGGTGTTGACAGAGAGTGCATAGTGGACGAGAGAGAGGAGAGGCATGGAGGGACAGCAAGAGAGATGGAGGCAGAGAGGGCCATGCTACAGTGTTCTGGCTGCATTCCAAGGGCAGTATTGCTTCTAGTGAACAAACAAAATCCTGGTCTCAGCTAAATATAACGGTTGTTTCCTTCCATGCGCAAGCCGTGGAGGCATGAGAGGGAGAATGTGTGTATGGGGGGGATGTTCTGTCGCTGTGCAATGCTCCCTGACCTGCAAGAGGCTACCTGAAGCAGAGTGTGGCGTTAATAACACGGAGGTCGGGATCTGCTCCCCTGTTTGATTACCTCTTGGGTTTTCCTCAAGCATCACACCTTTCTCTTCTTCCTCCCTGTGTCACTCTGTCCCCTCTTCTGCTATCTCTGTGCTGAAATGAGCAGACATTCCCCTCTCCTGTCCCCTGTGTTAGTTTATCATGCATGACAAACAGCACAGATGACTCCCTCCTTCCCCTCATACCAAATATCTTTCATTTTCTCCCCCAGACTTCCTTTACATCGCCTACAATGAACTACCGCTGCCGCCGATGGACATTAATAATTTACAGGGCAGCCAATGCGGCAGGAGAATGGAAATTAAACATAGGTTTTAGCCCATGCATGAGAGGCAGGAAGCCAGCCATGCGTGGCTTGCCTAGTGAGTGTAAGTATGTGTGTGTGTGTCACACATGTTTTATTATTACAGCAAAAGATATTGCAATTTAACTCCCCGCAGGTATTTGTTCGAGACCAGGAGCAATGCTGGCAGTGGCTGCTTTCTCAATTGGTGATTATCTTCAATGAGGTTACTGTGGTCTGTAGACAAACGCTCACAGTATATATTTTCATTTCGCCTGGAAAGCAAACCACTGCCAATTTACTGCGGTGTGCATCTGTGTACGCACATTTTGTGTACTACATGAGCACATCCTTACAGTCTTGCCCATGCATGTTTGTATGTTTCCTCTGAGCTGTTTTTCTGTGAAGCAAAGACTTCTAAGATTGTCAAAAGAACACAACATGATAAGGGAGGAAGCCTATAGTTGGCTTGGAGACTGAACAGTACAATACGTAGAGGCTTTGCCTGACTAAAGCTCAGCACCACTCCTCATCACACAACTCCACTCCATGTGGTAGGGAAAACTTCAGGTGAGCCACAAAGCCAATGAAGTTTCAGCACCATTAGCAACACAAATCAAATACAATTCCGTCCAGGAGAAGATGAATCAGGAATGACTAACTTATTTAGACAGGTAAATTTATTTATTTACCTGTCCAGTTTCACTTTACCGTCAGCTCAGCAGCAAGCCAGGTCAATATTTCCCCCCAATTTACACAATAAAAAACCACCAAAGGAAAATAAACGCGCTGGTTTCGAGGCGTTATCAAGCACAACACTTGGGTAATTTGTCAGAATCGAATCACCAGATGGCATTCACTGTGAACGTGTTGATCGGAGTTAAGTTAAGCCCAGGAAATGTTCCTGGCAGGCTGCCGCCACTGGAAAGGCTAAATTAATCACGGGTAGGAAATTCACACCTCCTGAGTATATCAACCACTTCCTGTCTTTAGACAAATACGCAGGGAGACAGACAGACGCCCTGCCACCCTACGGCTGCCCATGACAAGCTATGCAAATTGACATTCCTGTGTGTATAATAGACTTAATGATGAAATACTAATGGTATTTTGAGCTGCCATCTCTCCTTTTGATGTGCTCTGAGTAGACAGTGCACAACCTGTGACCTCCAGGTGTGAAAGATGATATTTAGAGGAACAACGCTAACCTGCCTCGGAGCCTGACATCCTAATAAACTGGATGGAACAAATGTCTCTAGAAAAAAAAATTCTCCTGAACACTTTACCTCAGGCGCTATCAGACTGTGCATTTTCAAGATAAAATCCACTGGTGTATTTCTTGTGTTGGTATAGTTCATGACTCCTAACACGTAGACTTACTGGATTATCATTCTTCTTTCAACTCACAATCCTTTTTATTCGCTGTAAATTGACTACGAGGTTACTCAGCAAAGGTTCTACATCTCATTCTGTTACCACAAGCTGTATCCATCCTTGTCCACATTACCACAGACATTCTCATGATGATGCAGCTTAACATTTACGCCATGTAACCCTTTCTATAAGGCAGGCCAGGATGCCTGCAAAGGGAAATCGCTTCATGCTCACATCCTCGGGGATCCATTTGTGATGTGAAGCACTTTGTGAGCTTAAAGCGTCTTTCTATTAAATATAAATGTCTTGAATTTCTCATTCCTCTTCATTTTGTAGACTAATATTTAAAAAAACAACTTGTTCCTGGAAATTTGAGTATTCTGTAACTGTGATTGACCAATCATATCTTAGCTTATTGTAAGATACCTAGGCACAGGTTCGTCAAGCTTTGGATTTCCTCAAAATTCCAAAGTAGTGTGTATGGGTTACTAGTAAGGCCAAGACTAGGAATCTCAAGAGTTTGGAGGGTGGTGTCTTTTTTGAAGCCTCTCCCAAAACAAAAACACAAGCAATTTTTTTTTAGGAATATACTTCTCTTATTCACATTTCCTTTTACAGGGGCCGTGTTTTAAAATGAGTCAGTTAGAAACTTTTTAACTCATCAAATTTGCTAGCTTGCCACAGTTTTTAATTATTTCTGTATATGTGTACATACTGTACATACCCTCATACGGGTTTGTGCTGTCCATCTGCATTTGTGCCAGCCTACCTAATGTGTTCATAAACCATGTACTGTTTGTCACTGAGGGTTAAAGAAAATACTTTGTCAACCGGTGAAGAAAGCCACGGACACTCGACTTTATACATTTGAAAATACTGTAAGTCTACTGTATGTCATGTATCATCAAGTGTATGTTTCTTAAAGAGTTTAAACATATGGTGAGTATGGAATGATTTAAAGAAATGCCCTTGCAAATCAATCATATCGAGAAATAAATAATAAATAGTGAGATTATCTCAACACATTTGCAGAGCATTTTACAGATCCTAAGAAAAATATATCTAAATCTAAGACTAAATGCTTTCTATGGCACAGAAGGCATACTATTTGCTTGCTAATCAGAGTGGCATCTTGGAGACTAACACAACGGTTAGGTGGCGTGTGTGACATTGCCGGGCGCAGGTTAGTGCATGGGTGCAGTCGACAGCTGCCCACACACTGCAGTAAAAGCCAAATGCGCTCTCTCTCTCTCTCTCTCTCTCTCTCTCTCTCTCTCTCTCTCTCTCTCTTTCTCTCTCTCTCTCTCTCTCTCTCTCTCTCTCTCTCTCTCTCTCTCTCTCTCTCTCTCTCTCTCTTTCTCTCTCTCTCTCTCTCTCTCTCTCTCTGTCTCTCTCTCTCTCTCTCCTGTTTATTTCAGGAGCAATTTTACATTAGGAGTTGCAGCCTGACAAGGTGAGGCATCTGTACAAATTAGCGAGGTAGGAAATATGTATACATAACAGATTAGGAACAGGAACATAAATAGACGGGTGCAGGTATAAATAGATAATGCCAAATAAATGTACTTGCATGAAACAAGAAAGGATGAGTAGTCAATCTGTTAGAGCCAATTTGCAGTGGTTGTGATGTTGTTCTTTCCACCAGAGGCAAATTAGTTTGGAAAAAATCCAGTGATTCTGAAGTGTGTGTGTATTCATGTTGAAGGTGGTTCTTGTGGAAAGGTTAAAACAGCTAATGTGGTACAATGCATATATGGCTTATAATATATTAAAACAAAAGCTCCATCTTCAATATAGTGATTACCTCATGATTTGTCTAAACATAACTGCCTATAAACTATGAATATTTCATAAGATTTGAATGGCTCTCCAGCTATTTTAATTGAGTTGCATCAGCCACAAAGCAAAGCACGCAATGCAAAAGCTTATTAGAATTCCATTCTCCATTATAAGAGAGTCTATTAAAGTAAAAAGGACTCATAACCTTCATGCTTTCTTACTCTGACATCTTCTTGTTGAGCACTCTCCGTAAAGCCAGCCTCATTCTGTCTCTCCGCAGGTCTTTGGCCTTGGCCTCTGTTGTCAGTTGTGTGGAGAATAACACACGCTTGGCTTCGTTTCATAATTCATTTTGGGAAAAACAGGTGTCTGGCCTCGTGTTCAACCCCCACAATGGGGTGGCTGCTGCCTCCAGGCAGAGTCACCACGCTTCCATCATCTCTCTCTCGCACACACACACACACACACACACACACACACACACACACACACACACACACACACACACTCACGCACGCACGCACCTTGGGATCACTGCCAGCATGTACTCATATGCAAATATGTAGGCTAATAATATTTTGTAATATTATACATATCTACACAAGAACCCACAAACATATTTCCTCGTCTGGCACTTGGTCATATATTTCTGGCAAGAAAGGTTATTCCAACAGATAAATACATTTTAATTACCTGGGCTCATTGCATAGTAAACAAACCTATGCAATTATATTAAAAGAAAGAGATATATAAGGCCACAATAAAGTTTTATAAATGTTAAGATGTGAATAGAAATATTCCATATCATCTCAGTTTATGTATTTTATGGCTTCGGAATAATCCATAACTGTATATCACAGCATACAATACCACACGTGTCATGTAACAAATGCCACTACCCATGATGGGAAGCACATTTCTTCAAAACTGTAAATAACATCCCTGGTAGAGAGACAGGCCAAGTACATGCATTTCATCTTCATCCATAATTCATTACCAGATGTTGGTTTATATTGGTTTCCAGGTATCTGCAAGGACTCTGTGGAGATTGCAACATCCCTGTGGTTTTTGGAGTCATTTACTCTTCTCCTCAGCGGCGGCACACAACCGCTCGGAGCACAGTAGCTATTAGCTGCCAGAATCACCAATGAGAACATTCTTGTTTGGACAATTTATAATTTTCAGCATTAGTTCTGTAGCGTAACATTGGCGTCATTTCTACAATCCTTTTTGTCTGTTTCTTTTTCCCTTTGTGAAAAACAGAGATTAAAGTGAGAAGTAGAGCAGTGTGCTTGTGCAACATTGCTGGGAGTAAGGAGTGCTAAGAAGTAGCATCCTGACAGTATCAAAATGTCCCATAACCAGCCAGACAGTGAGATGTTGGCACACTGCTGTCTTTTTTTTAAAAGAGTTTTTGTCTTTGAAAGGAGGGATGGGGTGGGGTGCATTGGGTGGGGGACAGCACTGTGAACACGGAAGATCTGTGAAGACAAAGCCCGCGGTGACAAAGTGTGTTATTCTAGGCAAGCTTCTCCGAATCCATTTGAACGCCCACTCAGACACCTACAGGCTGGCTCATCCATAGCCAGATCAGGTCCCGCACTCAATCCATTACCTGCTGCTTGAAATGGATGGCGGCAGATTTCCTCGCTAGGGCCGCCATTATCAAAGAGAAATGGAGGAAGAGAGGGACAGGGAGAGATGGAGGGATAAACAAAAGAGCGGCTAGGGTATAAAGGATGACAGGAAGAGAGACCAACACATGGAGGGCAGGAAGATGGGGGTGAGAAGGAGAGAAAGATGGATTGGTAGATTCTGGAACACAGGAAAAACTGGAACTAAAGAGAATGGCAAAGAAATAGAGCAATATTAAACCAAAATCCTTTGGTTTAAATTATGATCATGCTCTTCTCATTTGTCAAGAATGTTTGATCTACCATGTAAGCATTTTTTTTAAATTGAAATACTAGGATTTGGGGTCATCATGAATGATAAATGTGACATTCAGCATGTCCCCTGTACTGTATGACAGTTGGGCTATATGGATATATTAGAAAGGATTGTAAATAATACTGTATGTGCTTATATTGACCTCAAAATACCATGCCTTCATCATCAACACTTTGCTGTCTGAACACACTGAACCACTTTCCCAGACGTAATAAACCAAACTCCCACGCAGCTGCTCTGACAGAGAGAAGCTCCAGTATTAGCTATGTTCCCTTGCGGTGCTCCCCTTTAATCTGTGTCTGGCCAACTGTCTCTGCAAGTTCAGGTAGTAGCTTGCCACTGAACAAAGTGGATCAAATGAAGGGGGTGAATTAAATTCATTTTAAGAAGTAATGGTGATAGGGTCCTCTGCCCATCTTTTCAGCCTTTTAAAGGGAGATATAAATGGGTTTGAATCCGTAGTTCCTTTATGCAAGACAAGGATAGGGTCTGTCTCTCTTCCTCGCTCTCAGAGTTGCCATCCTCTGTCTTTTTCTCCAATCCCTTCCCCTTGAGTGCCCATGTCACATGGGATTATGGCCACATGCACCAGTGGATGTTTTTGTCGCAGAAAGACACTCGCAGTTGCAGAAGAAAAAAATACTTGGCTCATACTTTCCCCTGTTTGCATGTCGAGACAGCAGTTTTTGTTGTTCCCGTTTTAGTGCTGTGTGATGGAGCAATTACGTTGACGGATATGTCCACTGTGCGATAACAGCAATTAACAGGCCACCTGATCCGTGTGTTTTGGGTTTAAACAACTCTAGGATCACTATTTTTATTTCCACTTTCAAACAGCGTGAGGATGCATACTAACTCTTCATATTTTTGTAAATGTTGTAAAAGACTTGGGCTTTGAGCAATCTAAGGAAACTGAAGATGGAAATGGATGGATAGAAATATAAAGTTGTAATGGAGCTTGCGTGATATGAAAAGCCCATTCACAACGATTCACTAACGGCCTGAATACTTCATCATGCTTTCTCTTAACGAAACATTTACATTTACTACTTAACATAGCATGATGACTGCAGGTTGTTAGTAGAGTTAGTTAGTTGTTAGTTAGTAAAGTGAACACTTACTTAGCTGTGTTGCAAGCTCTGAAAAGCAAGATAAAAACATGCAAGGACAAAATGTAAACCTACTCGATGGCAGATCTATCATCATGTAGCGATGCAGGTTATAAAGTAGTGTTTAATGGTAGGACAATGGGAGGTTTCAGAGCTGGAGGTTTCAAGCCTGTGCATGTCCTGCATTTCTGTAAGTATGTAAATGTAAGCACTTCAGTAGAGTAACCACAGTAATGGATAAAAAAAAAAGATAAATGGCATTTTTGGCCTGCCAGCAACAGATACAGAAGTTATGGAATAATGAGGCTGGAGGGGCTGGGTGGCAGACAAGGGTATATTAATGGTGTCCTAATTAGCCTCTATGCTTTGAATGCTTAAAACTAGCTTATAACTATGTGAACCGAGAGGTCCCAAAACTCTTTATCAGCAATTCTTGAAAATAAATCTTGATGTGCAAGTTTTATATACGAGGGAGTGCTTCTATGCCCCATCTCTCCCTGTCTATAGTGCTCTTTCTATACCAAAGCTTGCCTTTGTCATTAATTGGCTTGGAGTGGATAATTAGCTTGCATCTCATAATTTCCACAATTACTTATTTACCCCCAAATAACAAGAGAAGACAGACATGTCTTATTAAGTTTGACAGCCCAGAGAGCTCAAGGTCTGTTATTTATTTGTCATATAATTTAACACAAAAGTGGTATATGCAAGAATAAAAGAGGTTTGGGGATAGGTTAAGGTTCTAAAATGGTTTATTTTCTTTGCAGCATCTTATTCAGGCCCCTCCCCATGGTATATCTTGAGGAGACAGAGTGCAGGCTTCTGACAAGAAGCTAGGGTACATGTGGTTTCAATTGCCACTACACTATCTCTAGACACGTAAAAATACTTTAACATTGGCCCTTGGCTGGCGAATAAAGCTATCAGACCTGAATATATGCTGTCAAAGGCGAAAAAGCGAAGGCCAAGCCCTGAGATTGTACAGGCCAATTCAATTACTCTGGGCCGTTATCTAATGGAGAATGAACTAACCAGGCAAAGGGTTACTTTGGGATGGCTCTGCTGACGTCTGCCTCTTGTCTACATGATCTAATTTACTAAGACACACAGCTATTGATTGGCTTCTGCATGCCAACGGAGGAAAACCTTTTTAGATGCACTTTTGCAGTTTGCCATCTGGCAGAGGCTGAATAATAAGCTATTGGCGAGCAGGCATAAACATTAAAAGACATGCACACATGCGTGCACAAGCACACGCACACACATAGGTGTGCACATGGTGTGAGGTAATTTTCTTATCGCTATAAGCCATGATGACCAAATTGGCAGCGGCTTCAACTACATGGGTCAATAAGCACAATCAATGGCTTCAACTGTGAGAAAACAGAAGGGAAAAAAAACTGATTTGTGCATTTCTATAACTACAACCTCTCTATCTGTGGTCAAATAAGAGGGTCAAAGGTTGAGCACTCGCAACAAAACCCTATCAACATCATGCATTCACCACCACAATATTTTGCTTACTGTCTCCCTCCTGCACACCATCCTTTTCCATCCCTCCCTCTCCTATCCATTGCTAGCTCAAAGCTGTGGACACAACAGTCTTATCTAGCATTGCCTTGCTGTCAGCGTGAGTGGTTTATTTTGGGCTTTATCTTGAGCAGGGGCCGGAGCTCGTGGGTCTGAACTCGAGCCGGTGCACCAGGAGATAAGACAGACAGGGACACTGTAACCTGCATGTCTGTGGTCAGGGTGGGAATGGATGGAGCCCGCTCCACAATCAAACAGCTTCCTCTACGCGCTTGATGGATCGGATCAGGATCACACAGCTGTGGAGGCAGCCTTACGAGTCTCTTTAAAGGCACAGTTTGTTTGAAAAGGCCAAGGGAAGTTTTTTTTGGAGCCTGCAGATTTACTCTACCAGAATAGTGCTATGCTGTGGTGAAGAGTTTAATACCATCACACATCTGGATGCAGGATAGATTCCTTTTTAAATCTGGACGCAGAGTATTAACTGAAATGTTACATCAAAGTTGTATTTTTTATATTTCCTGAAAACAAGCTTCAGGTTTTTAAGTTGAATTTTTTTTTAACAGGGTCTGTTTCAATGTGAATACATTCAAATTCTGAAATACTTATATGTCCATTGCCTAGTCTCCCTTTCAGAATTGACCATTTGCTAGAGTAAACCCCTTTCCTGCACAGTGATTGCCCAATCATTTTTGTTTGCATAGGGCTCTTGTAAGAGTGATTAAAGGTGTGGACACACAGAGCCGATAATCGGCCGTTGGACAGTCTGGCGAGGTCAGTGACTGGAGTCTGTTCGGTGTGTTCCATGCCATCGTCCGTCCAAGTGGCCGTCGTCCTTCATTTTGGCCGATTTGACATGTATAATCGGCAGGGCGGGCACTACCGGCAGTCGGACTCAAATGACCCATCTGATTGGTAGAGTGCTAACCCGGAAACGGGGAGCGGATTGAGCGTGACTAGAGTCTCTCAAAATCTGATGAAAATCTTTTAAACTGACCTTTATCGATCTGAAATGAAGACAGATTCAGCAACTGCATGGCCTATTTCTCGCTTAAAATGTTTTCAGAAACACGTTTCGGTGAACTATCTTAGTAAAATATGAGATCGTATTCTGAACAAGCCGCCATGACAGTCTGTCTTTGAATTTCCGGAGAAGTCAGACCCATGTGACGCGTTCATCCAATCAGCTGCCGGTTTTCATTTTTGGACAATAATACAGATTAGCGACGCCTGCTGTTATGGAGACGTATTACGTCTCGTCGCTTTGGTGTGTTCCCCAACAGCAACTGTGTTCCCAGCCATTTTTTTGACCAATTTGGGGAGACTGATCAGCCCAACTGCCTTTTCTGCCAACGTTTGGCCATCGGCTCTGTGTGTCCACACCTTAAGAGTTGGTTTGCAAAGGGTTTGGAGGGTGGTGTATTTTCTTCACCTTTCCAAAATCAAGCACATAAGAGTAAAAGTAAAAGTAATGGACTAACCAGCATCAATATTATTTTTGGGGGTTGCAGGTTATGTGAAAAAAGCCTGGTTCAGGGCTGTAACTTTCACTCAATGTGTGAGAGCTGGTCCTTGGGCATACTATTTCGTACATACTGTACATTACAGTAACTGTTCTGTTCTGTGCTATGCAGCAACCCTGGCCAAAATCATTACTCAAGATAGTGTTATTTGGCCAAACTCATCAGTTAGTGCTCGTTTTCAAAGCCTCTTCTCTTGTAAAAGTGAAATATACTGTTGGCAAATGTGAACAATAAAGCATAAATCTAACCTCTTGCTTGTAAGTTTTGCCAGAGTAATAAAGCATTAAAAAAGAGTTATTTTAGAACAGAATAGCATTTTTCATTTCTGTTACAATAATCCACTATAATACAGCATTTCCCTTACATTTTCTTTATACTACTGTAAATCTGCAATAATGTCTTCTACATGGATCATCAACTGGCAAAGATGCTGACCTGGAACATGTAGTCTTAGCCTTAGTCCTGTATCTAGATAACATGTATGTAGCCATCAAGTGCATGTTTATGACCCTTTTACTGGGTTCTTGTTTTTAAAGGAGGCAGTCGGAGACATCATTATCAACCAACTCATGGAGCCAGGAGCTAACGTTAGCTAGCTAGCTAGAGCTGATCAAATCTGTGTCGCCAACTAGAAATGAGAAAATGACTTTTGTCTGTCAAGTGGTAAATCTGCCACTATTATCATTGTTAGGTGCATCATTTGTGATGCATTAGAGGTGTACTGTAGCACCAGTAATTAAGGGGATGAGGTTTAGCAAAGGGTCACTTGTGGAGCTAAATAACTAAATACCAAAAGTCCAAACGAACAGTATAGACAAGCCCATTGATATGAGACCAGCAACATATACAAGAATGCAGCATGATCACAAGAATCTAGACTTGCGTGTATCACACAACATTGATAAACCGTGGAGGTCTGAAGATTGCTTTGTGCTAATGAAGTACAGGCCTGTCTCTGGACAGCAAGAAAAGAGAAAGAGGCCAAGTCAAAAGAGAAAAGTCCATGGAGACACTAAGGTATCCTCAGCTTATAGCTTGCACAACACAATGCAGTAAGACTGCAGATGAGAATATGTCTGTCTGAGGGGGGTAGGGTGGGGTAGGGTGGCAGAGAGAAAGATGGAGAGGGAGAGAAACCAGATGAGGCTAGTCAGAAATACTCAAGCGCTCTCCCACTGATCGACACACTACCTCAGCCTGACAGTTTCATTTTCAAAGCCATTGTGTGCCAATGTGCCAATGCGCATTATCAGCCACTGCCTGTTTGAGTATCCACCCTGCTCTCCTGATAAAAACCCGAGCTGCAAAGAAATAGAATGCCATCCCTGAGGCTTTTGAGAGTCACATATTTCCTTAAACAATTTTCAACAAACACTTGCTTTAATTACCCTGTCCCATGACTGAATTGTCACAAACTATCACTTCGTAAGCCAACATGACATCTCCCTTTGTCCACGCTCTGTGATCGCATTTGCATTACCTTGGTGGATTTTTCCCCAACAGAATTTGTAGTTGTCATTTCAATCCAGATGACTCAATTATGCATGGGCTTATTTTCACTGTTTGCTCAGTGGGTTCGAGTAAGGACAGACAGCTTACAATCAGAAAGCATGCACACATCTGACAGTACTGACACCTCATTGAATCACTTCACGGTTCCCAGAGAAGTACCAAGTAGAAGCAATGCAAGTCTAAACCACACAGGGAAGCATTTCCCCCCATTTAGCCCAGGGCTCATTATCTCTCTACACTATCAGTCTACAATATATTGTACAAAAAGCATTGTGTAGCTCTAGTTCTATCTCTATGTTCTTTAAGCTCAGTTTATGAGACTGGCTGGGGCAAAACTAATGCTATGCACTTTTCTACTCTTACATTATATAGATACTGGGACCTAGTTTCCCAATGCAATTCTGCCAAATTAGTCCAGTTTAAATTATAGCTGATAGTGAAAACAAAATTAAAAGTTAAAAGTTATTACCCAAAATCACTATTATAATGATCCATTACTATGCAGCGCTCCTTTAATTAAACTAGAATGCCTTTTTTCACTTGTCTGTCTGGATAAAGCAATGCAGCTACAGGTCCTGAGACCTGTTGTCTGAAACAGCCATTTAGCTGTCTGAAACTTTTCCCGAAAGGTTTCAGTTCGGTGACAACACTGGCAAAGGAATGCAATTTTGCTGTGAAAAACCTGTCACTGTTGCTGCCTCTCTTACCAGTGAGTATGACAGGTAGGTTGGTATTTTGCGTTTGGGTATTTTCTTGTGGACTTTAACTCCTTCGGGAATGTGCAGGCTGCAACTACTCAGCTTGGTCAGATTTAGGTCAGGGTTTATCACTTTCACCATTTCCTCAAAAAGCCTTCATTTTTCAGTATGAACAGTATGTGTTCCTTTCCTTTCTTCTGTTAAGGCTGATTTACCAAGGACATACTTAATTTCAGCACTGCCATAGGCCATGCTAATACATATTTATATCTGGAAGCTTCCCAATTGCGCTGCGGTCGGCTCTTATTAGCCACTGTGCAACACCAATGGGACAATTAGGTTACCCATCAGTGAGGACTCTGTCTTTATACCACTGACTCTTTTATCTCATGTTTGTTAGGAAAGGACATGCTGTTATGCATTTCCAACAGTGCGTGGTGCTTTGAGGATAACAACATTTCAAATTTCAGCAAAAAGATGGCAGGCTTCAAACTGATTTTCAATTGTTGCTAAGCAACAACATGAGCCATAACCAGGACTAACCCTGTCTGGTGCTTAAAACAGGTCCCTTGTGTACATATAAAACTTGGTGTGTTACTCACATGAATATTAGTTGTGACAAACACACCAGCTTTTTCAACCAGCCAGATGTTATCGAGGATTCAAACTAGCAACATCTCAGTAGTTATATATCCTGGTCTTTGTAGGTCCAGTGACAACTATGTGAAATTAATGCACCTAATTCAGATGTTTTTGATGCTTCACAATTGATCTCTGATACAACATGTTTTCACTGCAACCACAGAAGCTTTATCTGCAGGACACTCCTACAGTATTATGCATGTATTATCCAGTCACCTCCATGTCAGGGAACAATGAGATCAGAGCTCTGGATGAGTAGGTAATCACATCAGTGACACACCACAGCCCTCAGCTGCAGAGCCAGCTGCTGATGGAACTGATTATATTAACACTACAATCCCCCCCAGTATTTTGTGTAATGTTTCCCCTCTAATCTCATACATACTAAGTGTATGAATGTATACTACTATGCACTAGAAGCACCTGTCCCATTATGTGTATGTGAGGGTATGGTTTGTGGAAGGGTATGGCGTGTGCGTATGAATGTATACTTCTAGGCACCAGAAGGAGTAGCACTTAAATTTCGTTGTGACAATGTTTTACAATGACAAATAAATGATTCTGATTCTGATTCTGATACAAGTTTCATCGTCAGCCGCCTTCGCTTTGGCAAATTTCCACTCATCACATACTGCTGCTACCTAACACATAGCTGGAATACAGTAGTTTTGTACTTCTTAGAGGATAAACAAGACTGAAATAGTGTATAGCCCTGCTAACAACCCTTAAATGCGGCAATGTTCATTACACCCCATTGTATGAAAGAATTAGTGGGAAGCAGACACTTTGTCATGCAGTGTTTTGTGTTTATAGCGCAGCAACATGTGTGGTAATTGCTATAGCAAACAAAAGCTAAGCCAATTTCAATTCAGCCTCGCCACTTTGTGTTGAAACAACTAGCTCTTGACCAAAGTGTTGGATAGACAGATGAACCGACTGGCTAGCATTGCCATCATTAGGCTCTGCCACATAGCAGCACACTGCACGACATGTCAAAAGACTAAAGTCTCAGATGTAGATGAAATGTGATGTAAAAAAATAAACGAGAAAGCATCACTATGTTCTTTTATCCCCCCACACCAAGATCAATCTTCCGCTGTCCATTCACCAAAATGAATGGCATGTTCACTTTTTTGCATGCTGCTAGCGCTGATGTGACCCAGTGTTCATTGAACTAATTGGAGTGAATTTCGGATCTAATTTAGCCCGAGAGAGCTCCTGACCCTGGAGATGCAGTGGGGCTGCAGCACTGCTTTGCACCCATGGAGATGGCTCAGTTAACTGGCGAGGGAAGAGCCAATGAAAGTGCCCTTGGAAGAAACATAACTGCACTTTGTTTGACATAGTCTAACAGTTGTGACCAGTGTAACATTCTACATCAGGCTTTGAATTCAAAAAGAGACCTTGTAATTAATGTGGCCATATTATGCTCATTTTCAGGTTCATAATTGTAATTTGAGATTGTATCAGAATAGGTTTACATGGTTTAATTTTCAAAAAACACCATATTTTTGTTGTACTGCCCATTGCTGCAGATCCTCTTTTCACTGTGTTCAGGTCTCTGTTTTAGCTACAGAGTGAGACCTCTCAACTTCTGTAATATCTTTGTTGGCAGTCGCACATGTGCAGTAGCTAGGTAAGCTCACAATTGCTAGCTAGCTGTTTCTCCAACTTCGGTCTGTACAAGGCAGGATTAGCTGGGAGACTTCTTCTAAACGAGGGCGCACTTCCAACTTGCGTGGAATACCTGCAGAACAGGGACATGTAAGTAGTTCTATACAATTTATTTTGTAGATTAGGGTGAATTTGTGTGTGTGTAGCTGTGTTTTGCCATTGAGAACGAGCTAGCATGCTAACGGTTAGCCCCCTAACCCCCTTGTTTCGGCTAGTTACGTAGAAAGCCATGCAGATTTTGAACAGCTCACCCGGAGACTGAAGGCAGGACACATTCAGAAACCGTATCTCACTCAAAACAGCATGGATGTTTTTTTTCAAAGTTTGTATGCGTGTGGAAGCACCAGAGACATAACATAACACCCCAAATCCCCAAATATATATATTTTTTATAATATGGGCACTTTAAAAACATAGGGACAGAAAACAAAAATGATATCTTAATGGTCATTTCCACCAAGGTTTAACCGATATAAGAGCACACATAAAGAGAAAATTGTGTGGCATTAATGTGTGCTTAAACAAGTTCCCCAGACATTGACAGCCTTGTGGTTTTTCTTTGATCCAAAATATGACAAAACATCCTGTTATCCATAATGCAAACTATATGGACTTAAGTTGTTAATGCACCATTTTAAACTAAGGAGGGATCTAGAGAGGTTGACAGTTATTCATTGCTCAGACTGCATCCTCCCTGACAGTATGATGCTATTAGCCTGAAAAAGAAACCTGTATGTTTTTAGTTTACTTGCATTGATTTATACTAATTTCTACATCTTTTTTACTTGTTTTAAGGAGCATGAAAGTCATGTCTGCTCTTTTAATGACTTCCAAATACTTTATCTTGCATGCCAGTGAACGAGCCAAACCATAGTCAACAACAGCAGAAACCCAAGTATTCAAAATTAAATAAATAATCATATGATAATATAGACAAATTATATAACATAACATGTGAAATGATCCAATACATTTGTAGAACTATTGGTGAAATATTGTTGAAAACTATTATGAAATGTTAATTCATCCTGCTTATTTTCACAATAAGAGTTTATCGGAGGTCATTTTATTTCAATCCTCTTGCTGTCATGTCATTCAGATTGAAGCAACAGCCAGTAGTATTATGAAATAAAACCATTGAAAAAAATGGCATTGTTAAAATGGATGTTTTCAGATGAAAGTAAAAAGAAATGCATTGAAATAAACTCAATTATTATATGGTATATGTCATATTATATTGTCATACATATATATTTTATCATTTCATACTGATGGTAATATGGTAATTCTTTCATTATATAACGGTGAAAAGGTTTCATAATAACAACCCTTACTGAATCCCCTGTTACAGTAGATGAGTGGAGCACTTGAAGATATTGAAAAGCTTCCTGGTATGAAAAGATAACACAAGACTTATGCAATGGTCAAGTACATTCACTCATCTAAGTGTATTATTTGAGGTCAGCAGACTGCAGTCTATCCCAACATGCTGTTTCCATACTGCGTAAACAGCACAATAATGTGCTTTTGTTTATGCCGAACCAGGCCATGCATGCACGGCTCTGTAACAAAGGTTATACAATGCGTAATTGCAGAGCAGCAATCTAATGTTTAAAGATGCATTCCCACTATGTCATAAGTCATTGCTATGTTAACTCATGTTGTAACCAAGAAGCTGTGAGTGGAAGGAAAAAAATCCTGGCAAGGAAAACCTTTTAGGAGTTATTTCGCAAACATCACAGGAAGTGCATAAATGTCACCAGAAGACTGTGGAGAGAGGCTGCTTGGCTGGAGAGGACTTTGAACATTTGCTGTTTTTAGCTGCTTCTCTCCTGAGCCTCGGGCAACACTGTAAAGTAACATCTTCTAAGAACTAATCTTAAACTAAAGACGCAGTGAGGAAAAGATGACGAGAAAGTCCTTCTGTGTACTGGTCTCCCAGAAGGTTTGTCGCAGCTTTGTATCTTCATGCAAAATAACGAATTTTAATAAAAAAAACAGCAATGTGCAGTTTATATTCTTACATCTTGAGACCAAAAATGACCCCTTTTTTGTGTTTCCATGAAGGCCATGGATGGAGAAAAAGGCTCAGCAGGGAAGCAAAACATAATTTAAACTCAAGTGGATGATAGATTTGGTATAAAACAAATTACAAGGGAGGTGACTTACAGTTCACTGTATCTACGCCTGAACAACCATGTTGATAAATGGACGTTCATCCCGGGGCAACACAGGTTAAAACAGATGACAGCTCATATCTGCCTTCATCGTGTGGTTGGGATTTTAAAACTTAAACGTAATGTTGTGGGGACTGCGCTTAAGGTTTTTATGGGCCGCATTTACAACATAATCCAATTAGTAAATTACATCATTAAACAAAACAAACAGCAATGTACAAGTAAAAGTATAATAATCTGCGTATCACATGCAAAGCACAGAACTATTCATTGTATATTAAATTTCAAGTGTGTACAGCAAACACAAGCAGATTGTAATTCAATCCATACCAACGCTGAATTCCTGTTCACACACATATCATGTAAACTCCCAAAGCAGATCCAATAGTGCTGAGATTTACTTGCAGGTTTTCTGTCGCATTGTGTGATGTGTCTGAAAACATTTTGCCCACAGGGACCCAATGGCTGGATGAATGGCTGCAGTGATTCAGAAGTAAACTTTCACAGCACTGCGCTTTGAGGGGCCATGTGCTGTTGTTGGTGACTAATGATGATGGCTCTGGGGTGCTTTTGTCAGGGCCTTTATGTCCTGTTTCAAGACTATGTCACTGCTTTCCTAATACCATACAGAGATGCAAAATGCACAAGGGACTGTTCAATGCACAGCAAGCAGGTACACCTTATCTCAATTAACATGCTGTGCTTGGTAACACTGTAGATTGTGCCATGTAAGATACATCAGGATATACGACATCAATTGTACATATACGATAAACCATGCTGCAAAGCATTGATTTATACAGTCTGCACTATGTAAGAACTAGAATATGGTAAGCCTGTAAATTGTGCAAATACCAACGGTGTAATCAGTCTCTGAGAAGAAAGCTAATATATCTATGCAGCAAATATAATTCTTCAAGAGGAAAATTGAATCCCTTGGACACTGAAGGTAGATAATTACTTTTTCCCTGTGACCATGTTGGTAGTAGAAATAAAAAAATGTTTAGGTAAGCTGCTGGGCCACTTTGTTCCAAAACATCATGTTAGAGGTTTGTGATTACAATGGGGAAAGGAAATGAAAAATAACTTATGTTTCCCAGCCTAAAGGATGAAGCTCAGATTCAAAGACAGTGGATACATTTAGAGATGATGCCTGCAGATATGCATCCATAGAAAGTTCAAATAAAGTCCCAAAGGGAGTGGATGCTCACCTGAGTTGATCAAAATGTTACTTGCACAGGCAAACAATGGTACAACAACACAGCAACAGCAAATAATGGTAACATTCGGCTCTTGCCTATAGCCAAATTAAATCCTTATCCAACACAACAAAAGTCCTTTCATTTTTTTGTGCAGTGCAGAAAATGTTTGATTTGTTACAGCAGGTTATCTCTATAATTAACACAAAGAACGATGAATCATCCTGTTCCCACACGCACTGAAAGAAAACAGAAACATTCTCTGAGTCAAATACAGTATACTCTTGCACAATTGATATGAAACACAAAACAAGCAGAAATGTCTATCTCAACAATCCATTTGATCCTGTATTCAGAGGCCAAACTCAGCCAGTGGGATGATGTAAGTGTTTGTTGTATAATTCGGTGTTTCCAAGGCAACTTCATTTAGCAGATTTTCTTAGAGGTGATCTACCTTTTTTGCAAGAAAACTACTTAAAAAAATGACACTTGCATTGTGTGTGTGTGTGTGTGTGTGTGTGTGTGTGTGTGTGTGTGTGTGTGTATAAAACAACAAATGGACAACAGAAGTGCAGGTGACACGACTATCACTCAAGTCAGGTATCATCAATCAGCACTGCTCGACAAATTAAGATGGATGCCAAAAATGTGGTTGCATCATCACATTGATTTTGTTCCACAAATGGGGCATAAATGCAGTGGGTTTTGAAATTTGCAGTCTCAGGTTCGAAATTGCCGCCTGTCACCTTCTCAAGGCCCTTTTTCAGCCAGTTATTACACCAGCGATCACACACACATCCATCCATTACCTGTCACCTATGTAAATACGGTGAATTAAGAATTCCCAAAGCATTAATTCTCCCCTCTCCATCTCTGCCTGAGAAAGAAAGATGAAGAGTTGTGTTTCCTCCTGCTCGGTCTCCCTTCAGTTCTAATATCATAAACGACAGAGACACGGGCAGAGGGGAGGAGTAGGCGAGAGCTCGCTAGACCGAGCCTTTGTGAGCATGACGGGACTGACTCACGAGAATGAGATGTTTCCAAAAATAAAGGAGGGAGGGAGATAGAGAGAGAGAGAGAGCGAGAGAGAGAGAGAGAGAGAGAGAGAGAGAGAGAGAGAGAGTTAGCTGAACAGGCTGGAACACAAGAAAACGAGTGGATTAACTCCCTACCCACCCACCCCACGCCCACTGACACCCCCTCTTCCCGTTTCCAAAAGCCCTTGTAGTCATCACAAAACATGCCGAATTAGTGGGAACAAATCATCTGTATAAACACCCCTAAACATTTTTCCCAATTGCCAGGGATGAAAAAAATGATAAATAAATAAATAATGATACTATCCTCAGAACAACATTATTAAAAGCTTGATCCAAGCTTTAAAAAAAGATCTCTGAATGAATGTATAAATTCTCTGTAATATTTATTTTCTTTGCTCCTCTGGGGGCAATTGTGCCCCACTGTGAGCAGATGTAAGCAGCTGGTTGCGTGTTGTAAATAGGCACCATAATGTACATGTTTGGCTTTTCATCATGACAGATTGCCCTCCGCAAATACAGTGTGATGAGAATATGGTTGTCTCAGCCTCCTTGCTGCGAATCATAATACTCTGAAAGCCCCTATAAGCCACATAGCAGCTTGTGAATATTTTAGTCTGTTAGGAAAATGTTTGCAGTGCCTGCTAGTTTTGTCAGTTTTATCCTACAAGCTTGGTCTAATTTGAGTGGAATAAAAGGACTAGGTTGCTCATTGGTGGAGAGGCGTTTTTCAGTCAGATGCTATCACCACCAGCAGCCTAAATCATCACAACACTCAATTTTCATGTGACCCAAATATTTTTTTTCCTTTCTGCTGACTACTGTAGGTACTTCATTCAGATCTCCTTATTTCAGACTCTGGGTGCATGTGTGTGTGTGTGTGTGTGTGTGTGTGTGTGTGCGCAGCACCTGGTGGATAAGACGATTATCTCAATGCAACTCTCAATGAGACACCAGCCAGTGAGAGACCAGTTGGCTCGCAATTGGTCAGCCTTTCCCAATTCGGGGGTATTGAAGAATGGACGCACACAAGCCACCCAAATCACACTCATTATGAGGCAAAGAACGGTTATAAAGATACCAAAAATGATGACACTGATAATTTGTCATCCAGCACATTGATTCCACAATCAGGACTCAGACAGCCCAACAGGGTATCATGGGACCCTTTAATCTAGCATGAAAGACACGGGTAATCCTTGTTGGAGGATTACTCTCGACCAGTACTCGCTCTTTGCATATTCCAACTTTGGTGTACACGTGCTTAAGTACTAACCCACCAATCGTGATCTATCCGTGGCCCCATCACTCATCCTAAGTCTTAGCAGCCAAGGGGACGTGATTACTCTTGACTCCCACCGCAACCAAGAGGATTTAACACTGAAGAAACAGAACCTATGTGAGTTTACATCCTGACCTGTTCTTTAAACCTCACTGCAGTGGCAGTTTGCGCTGCTCAAACCATCCATTCACAGCAGGATGACATTATGCTGCAACATTTACATTCCTATAAACAGCTCAATCCTGCATGGTTTGTTCTGCACAACACAATATACACAATGTACCTACAGATATCACAACATTGTTGACTTTTTCCCCCACCATTTCTGTGCAGCCGTGATAACCACACTTGCAGGAATAACCACAAACATGTAAGCCCCTTGTAGCCCTGCATGTGTCCTGCATTATCATAACAGCAGCTCCTTTTCAGGGTGTAACAACAGAGCAAAAACAGTGTAGTAGTCCTATAAGAAGCAGGGATCCTGCTGGTGGTGATGGTGCAGTGGAAATGACACCATCTGGGTTCAATTCCCACTGTGATACATCAACCAATGTGTCCCTGAGCAAGACACTTAACCCATAGTTGCTCCAGAGGCGTGTGGCCTCTGACATATATAGCAATTGTAAGTTGCTTTGGATAGAAGTGTCAGCTAAATGACATGTAATGTAACAGGATCAGTTTTGCATTTTGGGAATATGCTAATTCACTTTCTTGCAGAGAGTTAGATGTCCGACATGTCTGTACTGGAAATATGAAGCTGCTGCCAGCAGCCAGTTAGCTTAGCAACAGGAGGGAAACAGATAGCCTGGCTCTGTCCAGAGGTACAAAACTCGCCTACCAGCACCTCTTAACACTTTCTGTTCTGGACTGTTTCTTGCTTGGGACTAGCTGCCAGCCAATTAGCGAAGACTAAGCTAAGCTAAGTTAGCCAACTGCTGTCGGTAGCTTCATTACTAGTGTACAGACATGACAGTGGTATCAATCTTCTCATCAGTATTTTTTTTTTTTTTTTTTTATATTTCTTACTGTCCTTTCTGTTTTTGTTCTTTATATGTTAAGTGAGTGTTGTACTTTCAGAGCAAAGGTTAACCAGAGTCAAATTCCTTGTTTGTTTATGCAAACCTGGCCAATAAAAATCGGGAGATCTAATTCTTGGCAAGAAAGCGAATGAGCGTATTTCTCAAAATGATAACCTATTCCTTTAAACCAAGTACCTTTTTTTTTGTTCATTCTGCAGCAACACAAATACTCAATCATGCCTAAGAAATTACATTCTGCAACTTATTTGATAAAACCTATCAACTATTGTTGATAGGTTTTATCAGCAGCTGTAACATTATATTGTACAGAACATTTGAAGACTTTCGCATAGCCCAGAGTTACCTTCTGTTACAGGTGTGACGCCATAAAAAAGAACAACCAAGACTAAAAATTAGCTCCTAGCTAATTTCCTGAGAAATGATCCAACCACTGAATCTTACATTTTAGGAGAGAGAAAAAAAAATACTGTTTAAATATGCAGGACGGAACCTTTGAAGCTCCATCCGCAATTTAATCAGTTAATATTTAAAGCTGGGATATTCTTTATAGGCATTTGCATATTGGGCTGCAGAAGTTTTGAGGGTGCACGGCGAGGGGTTGGGCTGGGAGGTGTTTGAAATGAAGACATAAAGACTGGGATATTATGAGAAAGAATCTTTATCCACTTGCGAATTTCTATCAGGCATCCCGTTGATCATTGGTATTCAGAGGCCTGCACTGCCTGTAATAGCTTGTCAGACAATAAATGTAGCAACATTTTTTTTTACAGGGCTGCCACCCTCCAGGGAATGGAAATTATCATTATGTTGTGTTTTATTGGAGCTTCTCTCCTCCTGGATCTTTACCTAATGCCATCTTATTCTTCATTATTTGGGGTGCATACTGTTTTGTCAGACCATATAATGCAGTAGGGGATTTACACATATTGAGATTATTTAAAGTGTATGTTCAAATTCTGCACTCTGCATTCAAATGTGTTTGTTTTGTCCATTTAAAATCACTTTTTTGAAAGAACCAGCTTGTTTTGTAAAAGCATTTGCTTACATTGTGAAATGACAGAATTTCTTTTTTATAATAGCAACAATGGATTATGAGTGGACAAAGAGCAGGGCAGAGTTAAGCTCTAACAGCACCATAGAAAACCTGACAAAAATAGTGAGATGTTAGTAACACTTACGAATGTAGACACACAATTGTGATCCTTGCACTATCATCACCATGACCAATTTGCTGAAGCACATTAGCCATAAAGCTGCAAAGCCATTAGAGAGAAAACTACTGCAACTCTGCACTTTGATGACTGTTAACCATGTAATCTGCTGAAAAGAGGACTGTTTGGCTTCACAGTCTGTTGTGACACACCGATAGTAGATTGATGACCTGCTGTGAGTGAGGACAAACACGAATGCATGAAACCTGCAGCCACACGCACACATGTAGGCATGCACGCACGCACGCACGCAAGCACGCAAGCACGCAAGCACGCACGCACACACACACACACACACACATTGTCATGGGGTCACTAAACCACACTCCTGCACAAACACACATACATTTTTACACACAAAGAGCAGAATAAATCATTTTACCAAACATCTCAAACACCAAAACGACACAAAATACATTGTAAGTAAATGTCATTTCATAAAACAAAATGAACGTCCTGGAGAAATTTTACAAAACATATTGAACCGTTGTATTCCCAGCTTTGTTTTCAAGTGGTCACACAATCATACAGATATGCAGAGTAGGGGTGATGCCAACACAGAAAGCAATTCGACCTTTATCCTGAGTAGCTTGTCAGAAGATTGAGTCATCCATTCCATTCCATTCAATGCAGCTTTTCATATTTGAGTGCTTCTCGGCACATACCCTTACTGCACTTTAATTAAGGTTTGGTGTGCATTATACAAATAGAAAATGCTTAAGAATGCAGAAAGGCTCACATTAGTTGAGCTTTTTTCCCCTCCCTTTTAGAAAAAAGCCTATGTTTCCCAGTCAACAGATGGTAAATTATAGACAGCAAATGAGGGCTAGGGTGAGATGCTTTTTTTCAGAGCCCATTGGCAGTCCATTAAAAAACTCAAATTGTGTGCACAAATCCACCGAGATACAAGAGAGTGACATGGAATTAGGGATGGTTGTGTTATTCATTGGCAGCCAAAAATCCAATAGAAAAGTCTTCTGATCGTTAAATGAAAAGTATCTACAGCAAAGCATTATAATTGCCTCACAAAAATGGTCAGTTTTTTGCTTTCTTCCGTGATCTAAACAAAAGTGCAAAGAACCAATCCCAGTCAGATGGTACAGCTTTCTAATTGCTTTGATTATGAACAATATGTTTCTCAATGTTTCTCAGGAGACATGTTACCTCAGAGGGGCAAAAGAGTCCAATGTTAGATCTGCCAGAATGAACCGCTCTCTACCTCTGCCTGTCATCTTCCCTCAGACGTTGAGAGGAACAGAATTACTGGGTCATTTGAATGAACATGCGAGGAAATGGGCCAGTGTTCAAAAGTGACACAGTTTGTGATTTGCATATGCCAAATGAGGCTAAAATATAAGTAATATATTAATTCCTGCTCTCAGTCTCAAATAGCACAGCCCCAATTAAAGATTAAACCCCACAGAATGTCATTTTAGATTTCATCATCAACTGCCTCATTCAATAATCTCAAGAAGCCTTGTACAGGTTGCATGATTCCAGAAAAAGACATCATGTAAAACCAGACCAGAGCATTTCCTGATATATTACTGGAACGTTCCTTTAAATTTCAATAAATGCTCTCATAACAAATGACTTGGCCCTTTTGGATCCAAATTGGAATGATCAATGTCCAGAATAAAACAGTAATTGCCAACGTTGTGATGAAAATGGCTCCCTAATAGATATTTCTCATCAGCGGAACCTGCATGCAATTACCTCGGGTGCTTACAAGCCATTTCAGGATCATATTTTGTGTTTGCAGGCACCTTAGCTCTGGTCTTTACTTAATTCAATGATTTATAGGGGGAAATAAAATAGGACAGTGGAACACATTTTGGTTAAAAAGTAAAAAGCTAAAATGATGTCTGAATCATACAAAATTGGCATTTACAAATATTGTATTATTCAGTTTGTACTATTCTTGCATTATAGCTTTCAGACGTTGTCAACATAGTGTAATCACAGTCTATTACAGGGAAATACCACTCAATTTAAGGATAAACATGCCTTGGACTTGTGGGCATTATTAGCCTCGGTTTTACACTCCAATGCTGTTCAATAACAGGGGCTCTAATGGATTTCATTTTTTACATTCCACTATTTATTTTAACAAAAAAAGTTAATTCTTTATCCCTGAAGGAAGGTATGAGGAATAAAAAAAAAACATTCCCTATAATTTGGTACCATTAACTCATTACGAGGCATTATGAAGTATTTGAGGTGGCAAATTCCTTCCAAAATGAGTTATGCATTTGTTCACATTTCCATAGTTCTCTTTTCCATCTTTTTTAAATTTATTTTCAGTGCAGCTGAACATCAATGTGACCTTAAAAATGAGGGAATGGGACAAAGCACTATGTCATGTATGGCTGCAGGGCTCAGTGCAAGAGTATTCATTAATCCAGAGTGGTTTGCCAGTATTCCATATTATACCCAGATATATTCCATCTGAAATTCAGTGGTATTCCCCTTTAACACAGAATTAAAAACTGCAAGGGCACGTGTGCCCAGGGTTATACTGTATTCATGGAGATTATTCCCATTAAATGTCAAACATGCTTCTCATTCAATTACAAGGTTTGGCATATCTTCTGTTTTGACAGGCTGTCTCAAGGACTCACATGACACAAAAGATTGTGTTCCAGAGAAGACGCATTTAAACATTTTATCACCTTCTCATATAAAGAGACACAAATGACACATAGAAAATCTTGTAGAAATACCAACCATTAGTTATTTAAATACAAAATATGGACATTATAACATTTCAGCAGTGGCATTAAAATATTTAGCTATCACAATGTAACGATTTAACCACTTTGAGTGTTAATAAAGCCTTACAAAAGAACGTTTTAGAGATGAAAATGTAAATCTTTGACCTGCAGGTGGATGTTGGCAAATTCATCACTTGACCAAGCACCATTTAAAAACACTACCATGACTGCACCAATTCTGAGGGGTAGTGCAGATGTTTTCCAGCTGTTATTGTTGGCCATACAAAATGATCTCCACCCAATGACAGGGATAAAAACAAATGTTGTAAAATGGAAACTTTTTATTTTCAAAAAGCAACAGATTACACAGTTAACTTTCAGCAAATGCAATCCTAACTGAAACTGTACTCACATTCGGGACTTCAAAATGAAAGACTCACATACTTACACACAATCTATCTATAATATACAAAAAAAGAATACATAATAAATATTAAAATGGCCACAAGAGAAAAAAGTAAGTCATTGAAAACAATCAGTAGAGAGCAAATGTAGGGAAAGTAGAAACAAGACGGTGTGCCTTAAATGTCTTTTCTTTTTTCTTTTTTTCTTTAACATTTTTTACAAATTGTGCAAGATTTCATACTAAGGCTCTGGTCTTGAAGTGACTGTTGTCTGATCCACACAGCAGCACACACGCTCTGAAACGCACACACATGCACCCACTGACACACACACGCACGTGCACACACACTCCCTGTGCTCTGAGCACTCTGTGGGGTGTAGCAAACCATTGCAGAATAAAAATGGGCTGCTCAGTGTATGGCCTGTGATGCTCATGGGAGTGGACCAGCTTTTAAAAAAATGGACATGCACTTCACATTGATGTGAAAACGAAAAAAAAAACTCCCCTTGCATCTAAAGAACGACTTTTTAGGAGTGAATGAAATAAATAAAAAATAACCCAACAACCAAGAAACATGACAATATCATAACCATTAAGGCAAGAACACCCGGAGTGGCATCAGCAATACGGTAACAATATGATAGTGTTGTTAGGTACATGGATATGATGAAACATTTAACTACTTTTTCAATATCTTTTTTAAGTTTGTTCTTAAAAGCAACTTTTTTTTTTTCAAAATCCAAACACCATTTCATCTTTTTTTCCTCTTTTTTTGTGTAAAAGGTGATAAGAAAATAACAATGGCAGACACCAGGGACATATGGATCATAAAACTACAAGAAATAATTTCTAGTTTTAAGTTGCAACTTCAAAACCACACATTGTAAATCCCCATCGTTAAGCCCCCGCCCGGTAAATGAAAAAGATATCACTTACATTAAAACCATTTTATCCTCTTGTGATGGTGTATTCCAACAGTTTTGCTTTACTTACAGCGATTGTGTAGTCTGTTGCAAATTAAAGCATTCATTGTTTAGTTTGGAATAAAAAGAACCAAAAAAAGTTGTCCTTGCAATGCAACTGGCAACTGTTGACCAAAAAAAAAGCATCTTTACATCTTCTTTTTAGTGCAACTCTTAAAATGTAAAACATTTCCAGTGATTGCTTAAGAGGTATCGTTTCTTAGTTTTTTGTTCTCGTTTCTTTTTCTTTTCATGTTTATGTATTTCACACCTCACAGAATAACGCATCTTCAAAAAAATCCAAAGCAAGAGGGTTTGTTTTTAGTGTTTTGTCAATTCTTTTTTCGTTTTTTTTTTTTTTTTCTTCTTCAACTTTTTGCTTTTCTGCATTGGCATGGCCTTCCACATGTATGTTTACTAGAACATAAACACAGGAGGGGATCCAGACCTCCTGCGAACTCCCATTCCCTTCAGCCTCCATGTTTGATTCGCTTGATAGTCAATCACCCCGGCAGAGCCTCGTGATTGGCAGTCCACCTTCTACCTCTAAAAACAAGGGTTAGGAGAAGGAGGAACAGGAGGAAAAACTGGAGGATGAAGAGAAGAGAGATAGAAGAGAGAGAGTGCGCTGTACAATGGGACCAAGCCCAGATCAAGATCAATCAGGGAAATAGAGACATAGATGAGAAAAAAAAAACCCACAGCAAAACCTTCATATAACGCAGTAGGGTTCCCTTGGTAACCTGGATTTTCTGCAGTAGAGGAGTGTGGTGCTGAAGCAGCGCCGGAGCTCCCTGTTGGAGAAGATGCAGATGAAAGGATTGACCCCAGCTTGGGCAAAGCTCATCCACACGGCTGCCGTCAGGTAGCCCCCAGGGACTACAGGACCCCTTGCAAACACCCGCCAGTAGCAGGCGACCAGATAGGGCCCCCACAGTGCCAGGAAGAAAAACGTCATGATGTAGAACATCCTACTTATCCTCTTCTCTGTTTTGAATTCATCCAACACCAGTAGACGCCTGCGGCCCGCTGCGTTGCTGTTCTGCCGAATGCCCAGCAAGGTAGGCGGGGTGGGGCCTCGACCGAATCCAGCCAGCCAGTTGGCTGCCGCCTGCCCGCTAGCGCCTGGCCCGTGGAAGGTCCAGTTCTGGCTGACAGCAGGCACGAACTGGACAGGCTTCATCTTTCGACGGTCGTGGACAAAGAAGATGAGCTTGAGGTAAACCAGCTGTGTGGCCAGGAGGATGAGCGCCAGCAGGAGCATGAAGCCCAGCGAATCATTCGCCCTGAAGGAACGATGTTGGAACGTGCACTGGTCCTCCTCCGGGATAAAAGAGTACGTCCCTACGTCTAACACCGGCGGGAACGCCATAGCCACTGACAGCGTCCACACCATGCAGATGACAGCTAGACAAGTCCAGAAGGTCAGCCTCTTGGTGTAGAAACGGTGGTGTGCGATTGCCAGGTAGCGCGTGACGCTGACACAGAATAGCATAAACGCCGTGTGGAAACAGGACAGCACACCCAGGAAGGCGATCACTTTGCAGGTCAGCGTGCCATAGGTCCAGACAGAGCCATTCTTGACCGAGGTGAAGACAAAGGGGAAGCAGATGGCGGAGCGCAGGATGTCAGAGGCGCACAGGTCCAACAGGAAATAGTAGGGCGCCCGGTGCAGGCTCTTGTCTTTGACCAGCAGGATGGAGATCAGGAGGTTTCCAACCACACCGACTCCAATGATGAAACCCAGAGAGGTCAGTTTGAGGAACGTGGCGAGAGGAGAGACATTTTGCAAGATGGTGTGGTCCCCTGCATGGCTATAGTTCGCCATAGATGGAGGAGGGATCATAAAGATAGGGGAATAGCTTCAGCCAAGTATCATGATCTAGAGGTGGCAGGGGGAGGCGTTAGATCCATTTGGCGGTGTGCTTTGAAGAGGTTTCCAGGCATATAGGCAACCTCTCCTCTAAGGCATCCTTTGTTCCTTTGTCTCATCACACCTAAAAAAAAAAAATCCCTGAAAAATATGATCCACCCATCAGCATTCAGTCCCATACAACAACAACTGCATTGTTTTCAACAGCATTTTCACTAGAATGTGATAAGCAATCATTTTCCTCTGCCTGCCATTTGTTTATTTAACATTTTAACATTTAGAGTGGCACAGTGCAGAGCTCTGCCTCAGCTTGAATACTTTGTCTAGATACAGGCAGGCAGAAAGACAGACAGACAGACAGACAGACAGACAGACAGACAGACAGTGATGGAGCTTGATTAGACTGAAGCATTAATCTGTTAAAGCATTACAATTCTTTCTAGTGGCTTTGGAATTCCCTGAACAAACACAGCCCAGCTTCCATTAAGAAACGACGCATTTTTACCTCTCTCCCAAAAAAAGGCTCGGTTTGGATAGATTTTCTTTTTTGGGAAATGTTGGAACATTAAGAGAAATGCAGTCCAAAATAAGGTCTTCTTGATCACACCCACCCTGCAGAACAGAGGACGGCTCTCTAAAGCAGTGGATGCCTCGAATAAACTCGCCCTGTCTTCATAGCCTACATTGTGGAAAACCGACGGAGGGTGCATACATAATAAAGCATTTGTGTTTTTGTCTGATTAAAGCTTAACTGGCTCACGGGTCTCACGTTAATAAGCAGTGGTCTCTTCAGGGCGTTTATTGAGGCGGTCGATTTCCCAGATCATCTTTTATATTAGGCCTACTAATTGCGAAGAGTTAAGAGAATCTACTGTGTTATATTGACACTAAAGCCGCATTTCGACATAATTTGACTTGTTAATGCGCGGGTGTGATTATCCGTCGGGATGGATTGGAAAAGGATGGTTGGAAGTGATGATAACAAGCCTGCTGGTAATAGCCTAATATGATGGGGTTTGATAGTCAATAGCTGTGTTTTTATCGTTTGGAAAATGGCACATAGCCTGTGGTAACATCTGATTTCATTGATATTGGCGTTTGTGTCTACTTACGCGTATAAATGCCTCCTCCGATTGTCAGTCGAGTGTTTCTACGCGCGTTTGAATCCGACGGATTTCAGTGAAAAAACACAGAAGGTGAAAATCATCGTCCTTGCATCCCAATCGGCTGGATAAAGCATAACAGTGTAGCGGATCCGTACGTCCATTAGACTAGAATCATTTCCAAGTTCCTGCTATGAATTGCCCAAAATCGCAGCCACTACACAGGACAAGGCCAAAAGAAAAGAAAGAAAGAGAGGGAGCGAGAGAGCGAGAGAGAGAGAGAGAGAGAGAGAGAGAGAGAGAGAGACGATCACAAGATCAATCAAAATCCTACCTGTTGATAATCCTATTTCGTTTTCCTCCTGGAGGTTATTTTCATTGAACAGTCGGGTTTTTTGCTGTTTTTAAAAAGCCTGATTTGTTGCCTGCCTTCTTTTTTCCTCCACGGTGAATATCCTACAGTAAACGGAAGCCCAGTGCGCATGCGCCCTGCATCCCTATTTGTGATCCAAGACGCGTCTTGTCTCTTGTTGCAGCAGCAGCTCCCCCCCCCACCCTCTCTCTCTCTCTCTCTCTCTCTCTCTCTCTCTCTCTCTCTCACGGTAACATCTGCTCAACGGGGCTGCTGACCGGTAACTAACGCGTTACAGCACTTTTCCCCCGGTAACGTGTAGTGTAACGGATTACTATTTTACTGAAAGTTTTACACTTAGTCCAGATAAAAACACATCTTTATCATTCTCCTAACTGTTTCAGCTTGATTTCAGTCACATGTATAAAGCTAAATAATGCTTAAATGATATATTATTATTAACCGTGGTAAAGTTGGTTTTATATTGGACATTGGATATTCGACAAATCTATTATGCGGCTTGCCATTTTGACCTATTCATGTCAAAATACTTCTGATGAACTCAGCTAACCCCCCTACACATGACACAAAGCTTCTTTTAAAAAAAAAAAAAAAATCCTTTTTTAAATATTTTTTAATATAAAAAAAAAGCTATAAATCTATTATGCGGCCTGACCTTTTGACCTATTCATGTCAAACCACTGTTGGTGAACTCAGCTAACTCCCCCCCCCCACACACACACACACACACACATAACACAAAGCTTCTTTTCTCAAAAACCCATCCTTTAATTTTATAGACTTTTTATTAGACAAAAATTGCGCAAATTAAGCACAAACAAATTTGTGTAGGTAACTATGAAAACACCAACTTTGACATATCTCATCTTCGCGCGCTCCCTGGGACGTCGGGGGCTACTCGTATTAGGCTATAGCCTTTCATCGTGCTCATACATGTTTTACGCTACAGAAATGTCCATTATGTAAAAAGTGAAGGGTTAAATCAGGCAGCCTATTTCACCTCAAGGTAAAATGACTTCCCCTGTACTGTATATGCATAATTGAAAGCATTTTGTGCACTGTTGTTCATTCTGCTCGGGCAGCATGATAAATTCATAGGATTTGATTCCTCAGCCATGTATGGAGAGCCGTGATGTCATGAGCAGTGTAACAAGTGAACAATGATTCAATCAGCCACATGTACACACAACGCACACACACACACTGAAACATTGCTTTGTATCTGCCTGGCCTATAAAACACACATTTGTTGTATGATCATACATGTAGGAAATGTGTCACAACTGTGTTACAACTTGGAGACAATGTACACATTTCTATTTTTTTTTTTTATGATTAAAAAAAGAATTCTACTGAGGGCCAACATGTGCGAACGGCTCCTTTTTTAATCACAGCTTACCAAATATCACAGACTGCTCATTGATAATAAATGCAGACACTGTCACATATAGGTTGACACTGGACTATTTGCAGAGGATAGAGACTGAATGATTCATTCTACTCCAAAAGAAACTCTGTTATTGCCATCCAGACAAAGGTAAATTAAAATGAAGGCCTTAACGATTTTGTGCATGTCCCAATATTCTCTGATGAGCTATCGTTCATTTTGGCACAGACCTTGTAGATGTTTTGATGTATCACCCCATGGTTAAGTAATTACTTTAGATCATCAGTCAGACGAGGTATTACAGTTATGTTTGTTTTCTATACAAGTGGGAGTTGTTTTTTTATTGGTTTAAAAAGTATAAAGCTTATTACATTTGCTCTAATGGTGAAAGTAACTAAGTACATTTAGTCAAGTCCTGTACCTATGTACAGGTATGCTTTACTTGAGTATTTCCATTGAATGCTCTTTTGCAGATTCCGATTTTATATAAAGAACATAAATAATAAATTACAATACATTGTAAAAGATTATTAAAACAGTGTTCCCATTGTTTGGGCTTGCGACCCCTTACAAAAAGCAATACTGTCATGTTTTAGATGTCTATGTATCGTTAGCAGTTCTTCCAAAGAGACAGTTCCTCTCTAAACCTCTCAGATATTTTCTCGTTAATAACTATGTGAGGCCTAACAATGTCAAATTACCCAATATTTCACACAAAAAGCTAGGATTAAAAAAAAAGTCCAAAAAAGGGAATACACATTTGTGTAGCAGAACTTTGTTTGTCTCTTCTTTCCAACCCCATAATCATCTTACAACTCCTCAGATTTATCTTGCGACCCATAAGAGGGAGGGAACCAAGGTTGGGAACCAGTGGACCAACAATCTAATGTCACATATAATCCTAATAATATATCAGTCACATGGAGAATTTCTGGAAGTATATTTTGCTGATAATACTTTGAATGCAACTTGTAATACAGTACTTTTATAGCTATATTGCATATTGTTAGAAGTAAAGGATTTACTGCCTTGTGTGACCACCCTAAACCACTGAAGATGGCCTGAACTTTTAAACATTTATATCTGCAATCAAACCCTTTACCAAATAGATGAAGTCCTATTTGGGCAAATTATATGGGCATGAAAGCACTCTTTCTAAATGAAAGAGAAGAGTGAGGAAATACGATTATACAGCAGATCATTCAAATAACATGCAAACCAGGAGTTGAGAAGAGCATCAGATTAATCAATTTATTATTCTCACAGCTTTTGTCACACATTTTAACTACAGAAATTGCTACTACAACAGCTCCACTCTTTTCATCTAGCCACACTTGTGAGATTGTGCTTCAAACAATGAATCAGGAAATCAGTAATCACTCCAAGCATGGAGAGTATGCGCAATATCCAATGCAAGCATCCTTGGGATAATATACAGTAGCCTATATATGCAGCAGTCCTTTTATATAGAAGGCAACCGTGTTTGGTCTCAGCAGTGCAACAAATTACATTTCCTGTTTTAGGACTTCCTGGATGTTTCCCTCCACCTTCTGCAAAACAGGGCACATGGTTCCCGTTGTGTTAAACGCATTAGTCCAATAAGGCACGTATCTTATCAGTCGCTTCGACACAAACCCTGTGCCAGAAGGTCCACGTTAACTGCAGAGGGATATTAATGCGGTGGATGATAACAGGACAGGACAGGCGCACGATAAAGAGAAGCGTCTCTCACTGCTGTCCGTTCCGCTTCCGTGCGTACCAGCCGAGTAAGGCACAGAAACCCACCCCGGTCACGATAGTGCCCAGCAGCAGGGCTAATGCATCGCCCGCATCGTAAGCCTCCGCCGGGGGGATCAGAGACAGGAATATCAGCCAGACGATCGCTGCAGCGTTTGGAAGTTCAACTTTGGGAGCCATGTTGAGTTTTTCCCCTGTTGCTGTTGACTTTCGGGAAGCGCCTGCGTCACAGTCAGATGACAGCAACAGCGGCTGGACTTCCTGGTGCGCTCAGCCAATGGCAGAGCTGCTGTATTCTAACCTGACGCTTTTTTCTCTCTCTCTCTCTCTTAAAGAAGATTCACTTTATATTTCAGCAGGCATTTGCCCTGTGGCACAGAAATAATTGCATAAGTATGCTGTTGTTTTTGATATGTGTTTCACAGATGAAATAGAAATCCAAACTGGTTCTGGGATTCAAACTGCAATTATTCTACAGTGTGTGGATTTGTGACATTGCCGCTCTTATTAGTGACAATTAGGCTGACAGGCTGTCACTGCTTCATGTCCCTGGCCCACAGGCCCTGCTATAAACAAATGAGACTATTTTACATCAGTCAGGCTCCTCAACAGCTCTAGTCTGAAGCTTGATATTCCCTCTGAAGACAAATGTGTGTTGACATGCATAGGCTAATACTGTATGTTGTATGAGACACTTGGTTGGTCAAGGTTGGATCAGATGCCAAACACAGCCACGAGACAAGTATTTTCCACATTAAGCCATCTCAAGGTTTGTGAACTTCCCTGGTCCATTTTACTATTTAAATTTGGACAGGAAGAGATTTTCACAAAAAAAAATTCTCTTATCTCAAACTCTAACCCAGCTGCTTTGCTGTGCCTCAGTATACCCCTAATCTCCCGAAACATGTTGAAATGTCTTCAAATTGTCCGTGTTGCGATGCCTTAACAGCTCAGCTCATGCTACAAATTGTTTGGCTTGCAGAGCTCTCTGTGTGTGCTCTCCTGGGGCACTTTGCCTGTAATTTAATTAGCGAGCACAAGCCAAAGTAAAATATTGACCTTGTAAGGCTGCCATACTTCTGTACCTGCCTGCTCCAAGCGAGGAGATGAATAGGCACACATTCCCTTTGCTCACTCTTCACGCTTCCTCATCATACACTCTCTCTCTCGGTCCTGCTGTCTGTTTGGCAACGTGTCTCACATACACACAGGCGTACATACAAGTTTTTGTGTGCCCTGTCTGATCTCTATTGCATTTGGCTGACCACATGGCCATTACAAGAGCTTCTTATTTAGAACAGGAAACAACTGAATCTGCTACTATCTGTATATTTGTGAACGTTATATTAATTCCATGAACTAAGGCACATGTTTAGCTCTTAATAACAACATAAAGCCCAACTTGAGAGATGTTTTTAATGTGTAAAGCCATCAGAGATGCCCTCCAAATTTACACTCTGCACTGGCAGATACACACAGCAGCGGCAGCAGCAGCACTTACTCTGCATCTCAGCAGTGTTGGTAAATGATCAGTGGGAGGATGAGAGAATATCCAGAGATGAGAGTGTTTGTCAAACAAGGTATGTGTGCTGCTCAGCACCTGAAGGCCAAATCCCTAAATTTGTACACTTATGAGACTGAAAAGGACTCCTTCTGTACAGTAACCTATGTATGGAAAACAGTTAATCTATGTGCCTATGTGTTCTTGTTTTATGTTAATGTGTTGTATTGTTACAGTTTATCTTTTGTTTTAAGCCATCAACCTGCTAAGGACTGCAGATGAAAATGAGCCTGCATGGCTAAATCTGGCACATTTACATGTTGGACTCTGTGTGCTCATGTTGATTAATGTGCGTTGTCCTTTTTAAATAAAGAAATCTAGAAAAAAAAAGGAACAAAACGGCTAGTATTAGCTGTCTCTATGTCATGGGTCCAGTTGCTGTGATGGAAAATGACCAGACCGTTAACTCGAAGCTACGGGTAGTCCTGTGACCTCAGCACACCGTTACGCCTACATTACGCAGTGATTTAAATCATGACCCGAGGTAATAAGCGCACTCAAATCACAGATGGTACAACATAGCGGCTAACAACAATGTCAGTCCACTGCTGGTTAACTGCCTGTGTTGCTATGCTATGCTGAATTGAAGTGATACTGATCAATTTTTTGTGCTCACAGATGGGGCACACAGATATTGCAGCAATTACCAGTACAGGCATTGTCACTATGAACCAAAAAAGTACACCATCTGGAGAGCACACTTGCAATAGGTTATATAAATGAGAACTTAATTTCATTTTTGATGAAAACAAACAGCATTCTTAGCAAAGATCTATTTAATCATTTAATTTCAACTTTCTGTGTGTGTGCTTTTCCAATGACTCCACTTCTTATTTATCCCTTCCCATTTGACTTAAGAGACGTTTCTTCCCCTCACTCAAGTTAGAATGCTACTGGCTTCCAGGAAGTCATTGGCATACCTGGCAAGGAAGGCGCTCCATAAAAATATCAATCTCAACTGGGGTTTTAATTCAGTATTGGGATGTAAAATCCTGTGTACGTGTGTGGGTTAGCATAATGTTTTTGTGATGGTGTTTGTCTTTTCTGTGCTATATCATGTGTATATTTGAATGTTGAAAGTTGAATTGAACTTCTGTTGAATCACGAACGTTTTAAACAATTAGACTATTCGATGTGTACAAGACTCCAGTTTAAATCTCCATCTCCATGTTGCCTGAGTTATGTTTTGTAACTTATTTATTCTGCCAAGGACACTATGCTTTGATTATCTGTCCTTAAATGTGTTAGAGCTACGATGAACTGAAAGGCCAGTTCTCAGAGTCCTTGGTTTTGTGAGCATCATCCATTCTCAATTACTTTTTACAACAGTTAAGATGGCGTTCCACCTTTACCAAACAACACAAAACATCTCTCCCAAAAGATTAATTATGTTCTGAAATTGGTTTCTCAGGAAACACTGTAAAGCTGACCCTTTAAAGGAATTGTTGCTTTTGTAGTGGTTCAGTGCCCCATCCATAATGAATTGTACTGTGAAGGACATGACAAATGGATTTTCCTGTGTCTTTTGTGGCAGTGTTCGAGATGTAAAAATACTTAGGAGGCCCTGAATCAACACCAGAAAAAGAAAGAGAGGGCAGATTGGTGCTGCGTAACATAGTATTGGGCCACACTGACTCACACACTGGGATGTGGGATGAGCTGAAACACATCACAAAACCTGCAAAAAGATGAATGACGCGGTAATTATCTATTCATATTAGAATCTGAGAGGGAATCTCAGTTTGGATGCTTGACAATCACGCATCAGTGTGTTACGCTGACAGTTGCATAATGCTGTAAAGGGTAATCAATTGGTCCTTGCATTTTTCCTTTCATTCTTGCAGAGACTCTAAATTTGGTGAGATAATTTTCCGAGTGAATATTTAGTCATCTACTATGTCAATGTAACAGTGATATATGATGTGAAATGCAGTTATAACCTTACTTCTCAGTGAGTTCAAGTGATATTTAAGAGTTTTTTTTTTGGCTGAGTCAGTCTGTCAGTTACCCACAAGCACTTGAAGCAGCAAGAAACAGAAAAATGTACCTGCAACCATAGAAATATATAATTACATTACAAAAAAAATTAAGACCTTTGCTGCGATTGATTTCCTTCCTCAAGAAAGTTCCAGTCACTGCCAGTTCATTTATTGAAATGAATGGAAACTAATGACTGCCTGAAAGGAAGGAAATCAATCTACAGTATTGTATAAAGATCACTGCTCTCCAAATATGGGCCTGTTGGAGATGCATGAGGATATGTATATGTTTTATTTTATTTACTTAAGTAGGAATTTGATTAGGGACCTTCTTATAAGCATCCTCTTCAAGCAGGAAATCAATCTAAAAAATACTGTTATTCTTTTGAAAAAGTTGTGAGTAATGCTTTTTGTAGATCTGTGTCTAATGGTCAGTATGGTTCTAAAAAGAAGAAAGAACATTTTACACTTTACATTTTTTTCATTAATGAACAGTTCAATAATCACAAATTTGTGTACGTGCTTAAGTATAACGCAGATTTTTTAACTGATTTTTTTTGGCTGTAAACACAACTCTTTGTAACCTTCTACAGTCAATATGGCAAATATGTTAGCTAACAATAACCGATTTAAACATCCAGCAGACATGGAGCATTAGCTTTCATTTGGAGACATGAGAAAAATATCTGACTCTTCAGCTGCTAAATGCTCTACTATGTTCAACAGCTAGTCGCTAATGTTGTCTGCCGACTATTTAGTGCTGGGCAGGTAGCGTAGTGTGGGCTTTTCCTCTGAAAACAGCTGCAGGTTAGCCTGGTTGACACCAGACCCTTCTCAGTTGTAACTGAGAATGGTCTGGGCAAGCTTCATTCGCAGCCCATTTCCAAAGGGGCGTCACCAGCGGTAGCCGCTCAAATGCCTCTGGGCGCAATTGGATAGTCCTTCAACCAATCAGACCAACGATCCGGGTGACGTAACAGCTACAGCAGCATCAACGGGTTGCTGCGCTTCAGTGGCTGTTGTGTTGAATGTTAACAAAAAGCTGCTTGCCGTCGCTGCGCTATCATCATCGTGTAAAGCCCACCTCAACAGTTGTGATTGGTGCCTCGATTTGGAAAAATTAGGAAATGCCAGACTGACTTGCAGAGCAAATCTCAAATTTGCCGGAAGTTCGTCGTTTTCCCATTGACATATATAAACTGGACCAACAGATCCCGTTGCTCTGGACGGAGACCAGTGAAGGCCATTAGAAGCACTTTTCCAGTGATGTCTGAGCGTTACCGCGCAGCCTCCAACTGAGAGAGACGACGTAAATGTGAAGTGAGCAACCTGTCTTCTGGCAGCTGTGCGAAGAGAAATCTCAATCATTCCCAATCTTGCAGAGACGGAGAACGTAGGTATATGTAAGGAGATAACATAGGCACAGGCTAATTATTGCTAACTAAAATGCTAGTTAACATTAGTTATTAAACTTAAACAGCTAATGTGAGTTGAAACTGCCTGCGAGCTTCTCCTGTACTGTACGGTAATTTCTCTACTGTGCGACAGTAAGTCGCGTGGTTATGACACAATAGAGTCTTTAAACGCTTCAGATGTAAAGTTATTCGCTGTCAAAGTGGCGCCAAAATGAATGGCAGTCAATGGAATGCTAACATGAGGTGATGGCTTGTTAGCATCAAAATGGCGCCATAGGATCTACGCGTTCCGAGGAGAAGCTTACCCCCTTGGGTTTTCCCAGGCTAACTGCAGGTGTGAGTTTATTAAAACAATAAGGCTGTAAAACCAAAACAATTAGCTGAAAGATGCTAACAAGCTCCATAAAACTAATGGAAACTGCAATTCTCTGGGGTTTTCACTTCGACGACATCTTTTACATTATCGATGAACGTTTTTCTTTGTTGATGTAAAAATGTTTTACTCTTAACATTGAAAGGAAACAACCCCTGTAAAATTGAATATTATTGAAGTTCACTTCAATACGTGGTTAATTTAGTGTGGCGTATTAATAAAATGCAATCAAATGAGGCACAAATCATCATCATTTTACTGCAGAGCTTCAGGAGAGTTACTTACTGTAATGGTTAGTCATAATACTAGTTGTATCTCCCTGTGATTTTCTTCGTGGAGTTTCTTACAGAAATGAGTGGAAGCAGAATGAGTCCTAATCATGTGTCCTAGTGTGTAGCAGAGGGCAGGAGTGTGACTTAAGCTTAAAACATAGATCTGACAAATTGATTTAAAAAATGTTTTATCCCAAAACAATGACTACTACCCCATCAAAGTGATTCCTTACACAACTTTTTAAATGAATCCCAAAAAATGAATCACCTTGGGAGGAAACCTTAGTCTTAGTTTACAAAATGATAGCTCTAACAGGCTGGGTCCTTTACATTAATCCTTTATCAGGTGATGAATCACCTGTATGTATTTTCCCTTTTATAATGGATTCATAGTGTTTTTGGAGTGCCGTTCAATGGTTTCATTTCATTAGCATCTGTTTTACTGAGGAGCCTCTCCGAAACAAAATAGATGTACGCGCCTGTTGAATAGATGGAAAAGGTACTTATTTACTCAAGGTGATCAAGTTTTCTTCAGCTGCACAGTAATGTGTAGCCTGCGTCAAACATGGCCGACAGCTGAGTACATCACATTTATTCATAGCATGTGTGAGTGTGTGCACATGTATATGCATGAGAGATTGATAGCTCATCACATTTCCTATCATGGTGTAAATGTCACCTCTGTGGCTCGCAATGATGAACGCAATGATGTGGTTGGTTCATCATCTGCAGTGTTCATTTGAAATTTGAAATGTTTGTCCAAGAACGTGAAGCGCGCGCACACACACACACACACACACACACACACACACACACACACACACACACACAGAAAAAAGTCACAGTTTAAAAGACAGAGAGGTCTAGAATCACAATATAGCATTGCTCATGATGCTGGTTGCTGTATTAGGATATAATCAGTGGGTGCACGTGGGATGTTAAAGGAAAATAAGTGGTATCAATCTTCTCATCTAACTCTTAGCAAGAAAGCGAAAAGGTGTATTTCCCGATAGTAATGGCCACAATGGTGCCATAAAACAAACAAAGATTTCACATTTATACATATATCGGCATGGTGGTCCAGTGGCCTCACAGCAAGAAGGTTCCAGGTTCGCATCCCGGTCGTCCTGGGCCTTTCCTCTGGGTGCTCCAGTTTCTCCCGCCATCAAAAACATGTAGATTAGGTTCTCCAGCCAGCTCAGATCTGAAGTTTACACTTTTTGTGTAAGAAGACAAACTTTTGACCAGCATACAGAGTTTTTCTTGTTTGTATTTTTATATGATGAACCTACTTGATGAACCTACTTGTGATTCAACATTAGCATGTTGGCAGTGTCACTGTGAGCATGTTAACATGCTGACGTTTAGTTCAAAGCACTGCAAAATGACATTACATGTATTAATGTTGTGCTCTCCTCACTGCTCGCACCTCACTGACCTTACATTCTTCTCATTCATTTGCCACAGGCTGCATCCTTTTCATTTTGGATCTCGACTGTGTACAAGGAAGGACACACTGAAAGGCCTCAGAAGAGCACTCTGACATCAAGTCAAAGTGAAGCAGGAGAAAAAATAAATGAATAACCTAGATTGCTCAGCAGTGTGAGGGAATTATTACAGCACGGTGAAAGAGAGAAATAACCACAAAGTGAGCAATACTGTAGCATTCATTGATGATTCTAAAACATTTCTAAAGCTGCACCCACGCTGCAGACAGCCAGGTTCTGCCAACAATATGCACCTTATACAGTATATTTAGAAATAAATGATTCCACTTGAGTGTTTTTCTCTCATTCTCTATTTTAGCTGTTTCACCTGTGCCACACCGCGGCTTAAGCTGGACCCCCTCGCTGCCTGTTATCTCATGCATCATGTAAAATCGCTGCCATAAACAATCTATTAAGTGACCTATTTATCTGGGCCAATTCTGCTGGCTCACTCACCCCCAATTACTTTGCCCGAATGTCTATTCTGGACAACTTCACACTTGGTTTACACTTAAATCAATACTTCTGCAGAACCAGAAAGTGTTCCTATGTACTGGCCCTCTCATGGCACCCTGAACATTTTGTATAAGATTAAGATATATAAGATAAGATAAGAGTGTGTAGCTGTACATGTGATATTCTTAAAGGGCAGGAAGAGGAATTCATATAACCTATTTTTTGCTTTGTCGTTATAATTCAGCATGTCAAAGATATCATCTGTTAGGAACGTGTATCTCAACGGCTGCCAGACAGAACAGAACATTATCTGTAACTGTATGTCTTCATGTGTTCATAATAATATGCACTTTATTCAGCCTCCCAGGCTGAAGAATGCTTCAGGACATCAGTTCCATTTACTTATGAAGTTGTACCAGTGCATTTTCTGCAATTGAGCTGTCAGTGGCTGTCAGTCAGGGGAAATTAACGAGTCTGCTGATTGCACTGCTGGTAATTACAGAGTGCAGCTGGAGCGGTGCTGTGTCAAGCCTGGGAGATATTTTAAGCTTACGTCTGTCCTTTCTACAAACAGTCAGGTCAAGTAATGCTCTACAGAGGATCAGCTAAGGGCTTTGTACTGACCACAGCCAATATCTGCAACCAACAGGAGTGCCTAGTGGTTCGAGACATGCTGCCATAACCAAAAAGTTGCAGGTTCATTTCCTGCAGTGGTCGTTGAATCTGTCAGTGTCCTTCAGCAAGACACTGAGCTCTTACCTGCTTGAAGTCACCCTAGATAACCTTTTGCTTAATGTTTATAATGATGCATAACTAATAATAGTGTGATAAAGAAACTATTGATCCCTAATGGAGAGGCTCTTTTTGCAAGCTCCTGGAGATACGGTACATATCGAGCGATGCGTACTGTAGATCAGACAATGAATACTTTTACTATCTTTGTATAGTGTGTGCAAAATATTAGATCATATGGTGGACTGGTCAACATCTGCAAAGCAAATTTGGGTACAGATTGTCTTTGGTGCATCTTCTCTTTACAACTACCAGGATTTCTAAAATGCAGCTTACTAGCCTGCTAAAACCATTATGATTTACTATGTGCCTTTATTCAGAATTCACTTAAGTGCTGCAATCTTCCCAGTTACAAAGGGAACATTATTTAAAAAGTAGGCGATGTCATTGACTAAGTAAACTTTAAGTGTTATCACAGCAGTCTATAAAGCTGTGTGTAACAAATGACCCTGCCACTTAGCCTCCGCTGTGGCTTTTAACAGGGCTATCTTGCAGAGAGAGGCAACAAGGGGACAATGTAACTGTCCTCAGCAGGTCCATTTATTAGTCCGTACACACGTGGATTTTACACAGTGCAGACACACATTCTGCACAACCACTCTCCAAAGGCTCGTGCTCACAGAATGGATACAAATCCAATAATGGGAACATTGAAAGTGGTTACCTATGCATATTAGCATCTCTCACCTGAAGCCTGGGTATGCACAAAAAGTCTAGATGGCATCATTTCCACATTGCCTGCTGAGTGACTTGTAGTTGTGTCAAACATTGGTGTTAATGCTCGCCAAAGTAATCACTTTAAAATGACTTTTTATACCAACTTCTTATTGTATTATTATAGGTGAAACTAAAATATTTGCTGGAAAGAAAAAGAAATACACAACCACAATACACATTTTGTTCTCATGTGCTAGTGAGCATAGCAACAGTTAGATGCTTGTCATGGAAACAGCACCATCTTAGTTTATTTTTGCATCCATTCTGCTCACTTGTGTCATTTCCTGTCATTCCAGACCGGGCCATTGCTTACCCAGCATGTAGTTGTCCTCAGCTCTTATTCCCACCATTCCTCACCTGATCATCGCCTGCCAGTGACCCGTCATTCATTCCCCCCAATAAGCCACTCAGTATACCTCCCCACCTACAGTATATGTTGACATTGTTTTTAAAGGTTTGACATTATTTTGCTTACTTGTCAAGAGTTAGATATAATAGCCGCCTATTTCTTGGAGACTTGTCGTCACTTTGAGGTTGCTGGGCAACCAAGGAGAGTGACTGTGCTTGGCTAAGAAATAGTCCTGCATATAACATGAAAGTGGTAGCGATCTACTCATCTAACTCTTATTAAAAAAAAGCAAATTAGCATATTTCCTAAAACGTTCGACCAGGTGAATGTCCTTTAAACCTTACATCATACATTTACACACACTTACACTTACCAGAATTGTCACAATGCTAACACGTAGGAAATAGTCCCCTGGTTGAACACGTCAATGATGTAATATGTGGTCATTAGCGTGGGTTAAAACATTTGTTTCCCCTCTTCCACCACTTCTCAGGCTCTCTTTGAATAGTTAGCTATCCCAACCGAGTGGGCGCACTCTCTGCAGAGTCAATCAACGTGAGGGAAAACTAAATCATATAGTTCTGTGCCAGTGCAGCAAAGATGCTGGAGATTTCGTGCTTAGCAGTACTTCAGATTGATGTTTTCGAGCAGGCATGTTTTGATCCAATCCGAGCCAATCAATCTGAGTCAGGAAAGATGTGCCAGCTAGCATCATGAGAAAGGAACCAAGTCCCCTTTCACCTTCCAGAAAACACACCTGCATTCACACAAACTCAGAATTTCTGTGCCTGAGGCAGCTGTGCGCTTGGGTTTGTCCTTCAAGAGCATATTCAGATTTACAGCTGAGTGAATCATCCTGAGTCAGAACATCATTTGTCTCTATTTAGTCTCTTAAGAAAGCTTCTGCTTCTTTTATTTCTACATTTTTTATTCAGTAGTGGAGGTGGTGGACAGAGAAGCACAACCCTCCCTCCTACACATCTTCCAAACCCAAAAAAAGAAAACGCAGAATTTGTTATAAGATTTTTATCCAAACAGTCTAATTGACAATTTAACCAATCAAATCAAAACAGTGTCACTATTCCCTGATAAAATACCCCCATTTAAACTGGCAGCCTGAGTAGAACAGGTATAACATTAGAAATAGAACGGATGGATGGATGAATGTATTAGTGGAGTATATGTTTTGGGGTTATTCTAATGTGGTGACTCTGTTCATGAATTGGTCTATCAAAGCAGTAGTCTTCAGACACTAGCTGGTCAGGGCTTAGTAGACAATAACTTAAAGAAACAAATAACATTTTGTGCAGAGGCTCAGAGCGTCTTGTCTTTTGTTGGTATCTAAAGCGGAGAATTTTGTTTTATAGATTACCTTTATTAATGCTGGGAATTTGGGATTCTGGTTAATTAAGTAGTGTTTTTATACCTCTGATGTTGCACAAGCAATGAAGAGTATAACATTTGTGTGTGTGTGTGTGTGTGTGTGTGTGTGTGTGTGTGTGTGTGTGTGTGTGTGTGTGTGTGTGTGTGTGTTTGTGTGTGCAACTGGTTTGTGTGCAGATATATTCATATAGCAAGAGAGTGCTAAAACCTCTCTAGCCTTATTTCCAATGCCCAAATGTCAGTGAGTAAATGGCACATATTTCAGATTTCTCCTTGAATTCCATTATATATCATTTCACAAATTACTGTGCTATTATAAAGGACGGCCAATGCCCTCATTGCTAATGAGCTCTTTAGGGAAAGCAAGCCTCAGAAACAGACAAGGATTAAATAAAAATAATACCTTGTAATTTTCTCAAAGAAAAATGCAGCTTACAGGTTGGAAGGGAACACTTCAGAAACTGCATACATTGAGAGCATAATACAGCAAGTGCATCTAATTTATTTTCAAACCATGTTATGTATTCATAAGGGATATTTCTGTCATTCCAAACAAGATCCAAACTAACTCCAAACTAACTAGAATATGACAGAATCCAACACAGATATAAAAAAACCACTGGATAAAAAGCCTTAGCATGCCCCTTTAATCATCACAATATTTTGCATAATCCATATTGAGCTATTGATACAAATGTTGTGATTTCCTTCTTGTTATAAAGTTACTATATGCGGAAGCAAAATACAAATACCTTTCTAGGGCAAAGTCACACTTGAAGTAACTGAACTTTGGCAAAAGCAGCTCTCCAAAGCTTTCATCCAATAATGATGTTATTGGTGAAAAAAAAATAATAATAATAATTTAAGTGGAAAAAGTAGCAAAGTATTTTCAACTTCAGTATTTTAGAGACTCATTTCACACTACAGTTATTAACCAAAGATTAGTGCCTTTCTTTGAAAGAGAGCCATTGGCTCAGGGTCACTGCCTTAGTTCAGTCTATACCTTTCATCCAGGGGCAAAATATTACATAATCCTTTCTCTATCTGCCTCACATTGGACAGGCCTGGGCCTCTCCAGATGTCTGTGTCTGCATTTGTTTCACCATGTGCGTGCCAGTGTTCTTGTTTGGGTATATGTGCATGCTTGGACATCCACTGAGGCTACATAAGGTTCCCTAAAATGATGTCAGGAACACAGAGAGAGGACTGATGTCAGGGATTTAATAACATAATCCCCACAACTTCATCATAACAGCAGGGAGATGTCTTTGGAGTCTCATTTAAAAACAACACAAAAATAAAGCCACACTATTTGTTTCCCCCTCACTTTCTTCTGCTAATTAATTTCCCCCTGCTGTCGCCGTGCCTTCATTTGTATGGCGTTGCCATCTCTGCCCGGAGGAAAAATTTACAATGCAAGGAAATAACGACTCTTACTTTGCTTTGTCTGGTTCGTTTGTAAGCACTTTTGCTCCAATCTATATAAACATGATTTTGCACACAAGGCTTACATAGATTTTTGCAGAGTCCTGGCATTGATTGGAGGTGCAATTTGCCAACCTCTGAAATCCTTCAGGCCAATTTCCTTATAATTCTTGCTCGAATAACAAACAATGCAAACAATGAGTGGGGAGTGGAATTTGTAACAATTCTGTGCAGGAGAGAACAGTTTGTAGACAGAAGTGGAGTCTACTGCATTAACCTAACAAAGCTGCTGTAGTGTCGCCTCTAGCCCTTACTGTGGCCTATAGTTTTATTCCTGCACAGCTGCATTGACATACATGTTATCATTCATCTGCAATGACGTTTAAATCAATTAATACACAGTTTGGAATGCTATGATTAAAATTGAAAGTAAACCTTATTAAACATTGTCGAGCTTGGGTGAATTATGCAGACAAACACAGCCTTATTGCATAAGTCATTATACAGCATAAATGCCTGCAACCTTTTGATGGTAAGTGTTTGTATTATATAAAATCACAAAGCAGGCATGCATTCACAGAGTGTCATTTTCCTTTCCAAGAGTCATTCATTTGACACTGTCATGCATTTAATTCTTCTCACATGTCTGAGCCTCGCTCTCGTGCCAGGCAAAATGAACCTAGAGAACATTCTTAGCCAACAGCTGTTGACCTTCCATCTGACCTGGGAGACTTGTGGGAACCTCTGGCACTTGGCCGAGTCAGCACACACTCACACACACAAACATCCACGGTTGCACTTTTTTTCTGTGTGGGGAGAGATATCAGCCTGACGTTGATTGCGTGCGTTATTGAGACCCAGAGGACTACATGCACTCAGGCATGCACACACACACACACACAAACACACACACGCACACACACACACAGACAGAGGTACCTAGCGGAGTAGGACGCAACCTTGAAAAAGCTCTATTCCCCGGGGAGTTTCCCTGAATGGCCTGTTTGCAAGAGCAGAACAATTGCTCGTTCACTCCATCTTTTCATCCTTCCCTCCCTCCATTCTTGCTATCTATCCAGGGAAAAGAAAAATTGAAACCTTGATTCATGAGCCATGAGTTCAGTGGACAGATGTTTTCCTGGGACACTTCACTGGGACACTGGGACATATATTATGTAATAATAAATTACGGAAGTAAGGAAGCCAAGAAGGAACAAATTGTACTGCTGAGATTAATCTCTGTACATCGTTTTAAAATAGATTTTAACTATTCCATAACCCAATATTGTTTTTGAACATGAACGCAGTGAGATTTTTCCATATTCCATTTTATCGGTTTTCAGACCAACCAATAATAGCTGCTATTGCAGTGAAAAGAATATATGATCCCTCATTGGCTTTCCATTCATGAACACTGCCAACGGACTGCTCATCAAACCCCTGCCTCCCACAACCCAATTTTTCAATCGTAGCTTAGTGAATGTAACTCGGCACAGCTGGCCTTTTTTTTAATTTTGGAATTTATTGACATGTGGAAGTGGTGTGTGAGTGCATGGGGCTCTAGAAAGAGTGATACTCGGTATATAAAGAGTTTGGAGGGTTGCGTCCACGTGCACACCAATCGGGACATCAAACGGGGCTTGAGCACCTGCCCTTTTTCTTCCCTTAGAGAAGTGCCCTTATTTTGGGTGCTCTTTTTAAAAAAATAAATGAATAGCCTATATATATATATATATATATATATATATATATATATATATATATATATATATATATATCTATATATATATATATATATATATATATATCTATATATATATATATATATATATATCTATATATATATATATATATATATATATATATATATATAATAAAAAATCTAAATATCAGGTCGGGAGATGAGACTTTGTTGAGCCCTCCCTGTCTCTCTCGCGCTCTCTCTCACTCTCTGCATCTCACACACACACACACACACACACACACACACACACACACACACACACACACACGCAGCAGTTTCCAGCTCGTATCCCAGACAGTTGTGTTTCTCTTGGCTTGTGTGGAGGTGAGTGGTGATGAAGTCTAAGCTACCATTGCCTCGAGTTACAGTTAATTAGCCAAAAGACAAAAAACAAATATAGTTAACTTGTCATGCCAACATGCATGAGCTACTAGCTAATGTAATAAGTTAGCTAAGGTTAAGCTACGGCATCATACAGATGCAAACAGACGCAGGATAGTAGGTCTAAAACAAACTAAATGTGTAAATTGACCACTACATTAAAAAAGTGTCCTGCGTTAAACATAGTAAGCTCTAATAATACATGTGTTTTTTCCTTATATTTTTCATCATTGTTTCTTTTCCTGTACAATTAGCAAAATAGCAGCAACAGCCTCAGGTTAGTGTAAAGATTTTTGTTGATTTTGAGTGTTATTTATTTCAATAACATCAAAAAAAATGTAAATGATGTACTCCCATGTGCAAAATAAACAAACTATTAGTGAAACTATGTCCCTCTCCAGTGCAGTCAGTTATTTCAAATATATACTTGAAACTAGTAGCATAGAAAACATGAACATTGTGGCAGAGTTTCCTTTGCTGTTGCCTGCTCTTGTGATAAACCTGGTGAATACTCAAGAAGACCATGGTCTCTGTGTGAACTGATTACTTTATACAATTGCGTGAGTGTGAGGGAATTAAAATCATTTGGTAAGGAAGTCAGAGTATGTGTATTATTGTGTATTTGTGTATTCATTATTTGACTGTTTTTCGCTTCAGCCCCCTGCCCCCCAAAATGTCTGTGCACGTCCCTGGTTGTGTCCATTCTTTTTTGTGTGATAAAAACATTTAAAAAGTCAGCTGGATACAAAGTTTTCAATCACTGGGAGAGTTTTAACAAAGGCCTGTGCTAGGCAACTACCGCTGGCAAAATCTGCAAGCAACAGTTAAACTACATTTAACTGTTTGCTGTAGCCTGTAGCTTGACAGGCATACAGTGGCAACAGTAACCAGTTGCAGTGTTTTTCTTTTTTTACAAGCTTTACTACATGACTGCAAAATACACTGACTGTTGTATAGGCCTACATGACGACGAAACCCGGCAAGGAGGAAAAACTGTGAGGAGGATCTGTGGTGCCGCCACCAGCATTGACATCTTCACCCCATTCACATCGCTAAGCACCTTTGTAAAGGGTTCATCTCAAAAAGTAATGTAAGGTTATCTCCACCAAGGTACGATCCCAGCCATAATGAGACTCAAGCACTGCACAGAATAATAAGGGGTGGAATGCTAAGCTGGGCCCTCAGTTGGCAGCAAATCAGCTCTTACTCCCACATTTGCCATGTTAAGTGATGTCTTGCTGAAGAGGCTTGTTTGACAATCCTCATATCACGGGGTAAGACATTAGAGGGAGATAATATAGCTGCTGATATGAGATCTGATCAGTCAAATGCAACATAATATATCATATCTACTGTAAGCCTTTAAAGCAGTCAAGGATCTTATTCTAGATTTGCCTCTGCTAGCTTTTGCATGATTCTCCTGTTTCACCTCATGTTGATTTAGAACACATTCATGCTTCAGCTGTGTTAGACCACAGCAGAATGAATAAGCCCTCACTCGAGCTGTGATATGTTCTTCTCTCTCTCTCTCTCTCTCTCTCTCTCTCTCTGTTGCTGGCTAGGTTCTGTCCTTGGCTCAACCTGCCCCCAAAATGAGTATACATTTGCATGCATTAGGGCTCTCCCGTGGCTTGCCTTCTACCCGCTGAGCCGTCGAGTCTGATTAATGATCCGAATATGCCACTTCTCACAGCAGCCGAGCAGACCGCCTGCCTGCTCTCACATCAAACATCCAAATGCGGGCAAAAATGTAGAATTTCATTTGCTACGAAAAAAGAAAAACAGATTCTTGCCTACATGCATGCAAACACACACAAATACAATATCTATCAGCATGAATGCACTTTCGTATGCTCACATGTATGCACATATAAGCATAAATATGTATGTCATGCAGGTACATACTGTACATCTCACAACTTGCATATTTAATTCCTGTGCTTTTTAGTAGTAATAAGAGAGAGTAATTAATCTTCACTTTTTGTATGAATGAACGCACACTCACCTGCACAAATGGCTGCCTCAGGCCATTAAGTTTTGAATATGATCACATAACTTTTCAATGATTCCTTGGGATCAGACCTTCATGGCAAGGGGCAGCAAAGTCTCAAATGCACTGCAGCAGGAGAACAGTGCTGGCCATATTGTACACTGGACAGAAGCCTGTAGCCTACATGTCATTTTGAAAAAAAACCTTTGAGCATTAAATCTCTTTGATTCAGGGTGCTTGGCATTGAGAGTGGATGCAGCTGGAGAGTGAGGGGTTGGCGACTGTCCAACAGTGCATTGGACCAGTGTACCATGACACAGCGTAACTGAGAAGAATGACATTTATAGCAACTTTTTAGCCGTATTCACTCCATTTTATAAATGAACAGCCTGTATTTATTAAATAGTACATACTGTAGATCCCCTTTTTTTTCCACGATTCTTGCATGAACATTACCATATGATATTAAAGAACATAATACGGTCTAGTCTGTATTACATGTAGATCCAGATTGTGCATTCGAAATTTTTAAAACCCTATCTAACCATGATACAAAACTACTAATACAATGTTAAATGTACAATAGCAGTATGGTATTGAAGCTAGGCGGGCATTATATTACATTGTGAGCAAAACAACATGGGGAGTGTGGACCATGTCTTTGTCTTTGTGCATGTGTGTTTGCCTTACGTCTGTAGCTGCGTGGGTGAAGCCTGACAAATTGACCAACTATGGCGGTCATTTGGTACAGCCGCATGCGCTTCTGTGTTTATTAGCCGTTTGACATTTATTCCAAGGCAGAGGAGAGGAGGATTAAAGGGAAGAGGGAGAGTGAGAGAGGGAGGGAGATGTGAAGGACTTATGGTGAGGAAGGTTGGGGGTAGCCGTGGAAACCCTCCATGCGTGAGCTGCCATTGGCGGAGCGCTCGCCGTATTCCTGCTCAGGATTGCACCGTCTGGTGCATAGAAGACACCTCTCACGTTCTCTTCCTCCTTTCTCTCCTTCTCTCTTTTTCTCTTTTTTCTTGCTCTCTGAGTCAAGCTGTCTCCCACAAGCGATGCCCGTTTTCAAAATGAGGGCAGAGAGAACCAGAGAGGAAGGAACACAGATTTGAGAACAGAAGTCATTTATAAATACATTTCTTTTTTTAACTCTCACACATGCCAGTCTGTGGCTGTGTTTGTGGAGGTGAATGAGTGTTTTGTTTAGTGTCACTACCACAGTGGTCACATCTCATTTCCCCTGTGTTTACATACATGTACAGTCCACTCAGCCTGTCAGGCTTGTGATCTCTCTCCCCCATCTCCAGTGTCACAAATACTGCCTGGTGAGCTTGGACCGAATTGAACCCTTTGTAATAGCAGTAAAGGTACTGTCTGTGATAATTTATGTGTGTGTGTGTGTGTGTGTGTGTGTGTGTGTGTGTGTGTGTGTGTGTGTGTGTGTGTGTGTGTGTGTGTGTGTGTGTGTGTGTGTGTGTGTGTGTGTGTGTGTGTGTGTGTGTGTGTGTGTGTGTGTGTGTGTGTGTGTGTTGGGTATGCTATTTGGTCAACACATATGCCAGTGCCTTCTGTGTATGTATCAATGTTTATGTGGATAAATATGTCATTAGAACAAAACAGCCTACTTTTTTTTTATCATTCCCTCCCCCATTTGCATTGGTGAAGGAAAAAAATATAAACACAGGTATTTCAGTCCCCAGAGCTGAAAATAATTTTTTTAAATCTTAACTGATTTAAAAAAAAGTGGGAGACCACAGACGCAACGACACATTTAACCAATTTTTTATTATTTCTTTTGAATGCACTCACCAGACGATTCAGTCAAGACGCAGGACCACACTTGGCCTTCTCCTAAACCAGGGGTCTTCAACGTTTTTTAAGCCAATGACCCCTTAACTGAAAGAGACAGATTAGGTTGCCCCCTACTACAGATACTGTGTAAAATGAAGAGCATATTAAACTGGGCCTACAATAACGTGTGGGTGGCCTAAAGCCTTCTTATACACCTTTTTAGTACATAGAATACTAAGCTTATACAATATTAATTGTTGGCATGATTTTATAAATCATGTTTTAATGTTAAACATACATATGGCACAGTGAATCCTAACTATCTGTGGATGGCTACCTTAGAGATTACTTTACCCATAGGCCAGTAATCCTATCATCAATGTTTTTTTTTCCACAAATAGGCCGATTTATATTTTCTAATAATATGTTGGATTCATGTTGACATTTCAATTTTTGACAAAACATTATGCAAATTATTATACATTATACCATAATTTGGCAGCCCCCCTGCAGTAACTCTTAGGAGCCCCTAGGGGTTCCGGACCCCCTGTTGAAGCTCTTTGTCCTAAACGATTTCTTAGCGCCGATTCATAGGCGTTGGGATCTCACAGAAACTCATGTCATCAAACATGACTTCAGAAGAAAACAAACATGGAGGCAGACTGTAATCGTCAGATAGTTGCTCTTGTGTGTGCTACATTTTGCACTGAAAAACAAAAAAGCTGCTCGGGAGACAAAAGTTCTATTTGTGCTGTTGGCAGCCATGTTTCTGCTCTACATAAAGTAAGTACGCAACATCTGGTTGGTGACACTTTCCGGTCAGCTCGCTCTCATTGGCTATTGCGGGTTTCTGCTCATTATTTATTGCTGTTCCTTTCCTTTAGCTTCTTTCCGTCAAGCCCTTACACTACAGGATCATTTGGACAGATAATCTGTTCAGAAAAAGCCTTGAAGGGGGAATCGGACCCAAAACCTGTTCAATTATCCTCTAGTGTGGGGCCAGCATTAGCTAAAATTGGTGACTATAGAGCGTTGTCATGGAAATAGGCATAGGTACAGTGCATGAGACTAAAATTCTGTTACCATGGCAAAGGCTTCATTTAGCCGAGCATTCCAGTCGTAGTTGTTTTAATCATGAAGCGCTCTGAAAATGCATGCCTCATAGTGCCTTTCACACATAAAACACACTCATTCCCAGTGATCAAGCATCTGCTACAGAATAATCATTATGATCCCGCACGCAGGATCCTTTCTGTCCATTCTAATTCTATGAGATGAACCTGCTAATCTTTGCTATCCTTCTTAATTTGCATCAAAGGCGTATTTGATCAAAGGATAATTGGAATGGCACATCATACAAGACCTTACACTTTTATCATTATCTACTCATCAGAAAGGGCTGAAAAAAGAGGTGTTTGTAGTACAGCGAATGAAAGGGAACCTGAGGTCGTTGTTGATTCTGATGCAAGGCTTTGAGACTCGACCTGCCGATCATCGAAGGGACCTGAGGAGAAGTCAAAAGTCGTTGCCACCTTCACATTGCTTCATCACTATTCTGTATGTATCAGCTGCATTTTACTATGCTAGAAATGTTATGTTATGCCTTCAGCATAAGGGAATGCGAAGATGATTCTATGCATCTTTTCTTCTATTCCACAGATGGAACACTTGATGGTAAGGAAGAAGGACAAAACCTCTGTTACTGTAATTGAACCCAAAATGTGTGTAATGTGTCTTGTGGGGTGCATGGTTATTGTACTTGTGCGTGTGTGTGTGTGTGTGTGTGTGTGTGTGTGTGTGTGTGTGTGCATGTAGTCCTCTGGGTCTCAATACCGAGACAATAAAATTAAAAGTAAAAAATTAAAGAAAGAAATAAAGTAGGACTGGAAGACAGAAAAGCAGGGAAGTGTGCGAAATCCAAGCATCTCTATTTCTATCGATTCAATGCAAAGACAGTCACCATGGCAACACAGCAGTCCCAATGTAAGCGGATTTCTCTCTCCGCCCCCTCTTGCTCTGCTGGCCGACAAGATATACAGGCACCCACCGACGCTGGGCGATTGTGATATGCTTTCTCTGATCGAGTGTTTACAGGCGGGCTGCATAGCTATCCATTCATTCCCCTAAGTTCATCATTATTTATTCAGATGCAGCTTCTAATATACTGCTCCTATACTCAGAAAGGGTGTCTGTCTTTTTATTAAACCAGAGTTCACAAAGGGATACGAGGAACTAAAGTATACTCGGGGCTCAGTTGTGTGTCTGTGTTTTTATTGTTTGTGTATGTGTGTGTGTGTGTGTGTGTGTGTGTGTGTGTGTGTGTGTGTGTGTGTGTGTGTGTGTGTGTGTGTGTGTGTGTGAGAGAGAGAGAGAGAGAGAGAGAGAGAGAGAGAGAGAGAGAGTGGAGAGGCAGTTATTCACATAAGCTGACAGCAGCAGGCTGAGGTGCTCTCACCTGTCACTCAAACTAAAATCAATTGGTCTAAAAAGCAATGAGGGAAACTGGACTAAGGCAGGCTGCTCTCTCTCTCTCTCTCTCTCTCTCTCTCTCTCTCTCACAAACACACACGATATCCATTCCAACTCTCCTTTTTCTTTTTCTTCTACTGTATGGTCACACACATACCCCCACTTACAGTATACCACATACACACACACACACCCATCTCACATTTCACTAGCCCCGTAGCTGGTGAACCATAACAGGCCTGTCTTCGCTTACTCTCTCCTTGTTAGCAGAGAGAGGGAGATTTAAAGAGGGAGAAGAGAGAAAGAGAACTACTATATTTTGGGCGGCACGGAAGAAAGTCTGTACGTGTGCATGCGAGAAAGATAATGGCTGCTTCCCATAGACATCATTTCAGCTCAGTGAACAAAGACTTGATATGCTTTAAGGGATATCCATGATAAAAAAAACTAAATATTGATGCATTCTATGTCCGTCCTTCTTTTCTATATCTGACTCTACATCCCTGCTCACAACAAAGTCCTCACACAGGTTAGACATTGCTCTTGGAACATGTGTTTCTATGGTAACTATAGGGTATGGTAAACCGTCCTGCCTCCTCTAAACAGATATTGGCAAAAACCTTTCCGCCATTAAGTTTGCTCATCACAGTTGCAGATATGCCAGATCAAGATTGTGAAAGTTGAAACATTTCATGAAGGGACCAAATAAATTATCCACATGGTTTAACGTGTAAAATCTCCCAAGTTACTACAACTAGAAGTGAATGGCAACTGGCACTGGTATTTACTGCACCTGTAACCGTCAGTGTTGGGAAGGATACTTTCAAAACGTATTCCGTTACAGAGTACAGAATACATGCCCAAAAATGTAATTTGTAACGTATTCCGTTACGTTACTCAATCTGAGTAATGTATTCTGAATACTTGGATTACTTCCACATTGAATTGCATTTTATAAGTAGGAATGCGGCCATCACATACAGCTTACTAAACAGGCCTATTCTGGTGTGTTCTTCTGTTCCAACTGGCTGAATGTGTACCTAAACAAACAGATAGATTTTTGTATTTGTAGTCCCGAACTGCATAATACAAAAATCTAACCGCAGTCTAAGCTACCATGAGCTAATTTTAGCTAACGTTAGCTAACATGTCAAACGGGGCTAGTCTTTCAATGGCTCTGGGGCTAGTAAATCAGCATGTAGTAGAATGTAAAGTCGCACGTCAACTATAAAATAGCAAGGAGACCAGTAAAACTACAGCAGACGACTCCCCTTGGCTAAAAATAATTTACTTTAAAATGCTTCTTCAGGTTGGAGGTGGAGTAATTTGGACGCTGAAAGGAAGTTGGTTGCTGGCAAGCAGAAGTTGCACTGCAGTGCACAGTTATATTTCGTTCTCCCTTCTCTTTCTTTAATGTGAAATGCTGTTTGAATTTCCAAGATAGAAACGCATTCCTGCCCTGGCTCTGTTGTGCCGGTTCCGGCTCCATCTTTACCTCTATCAGTGATCACGCAAATAGCTAATTTTTTCGTTTTCATATTGGGGCTTCTGGGAAATGCATGGAGTTGCGAGAGTGAATAAACCCGTGAAACAGAGAAGTATCGTCATGTAATCCATTGATTTCAACAATGTAACTGTATTCTAAATACCAACTATTTAAATTGCAACTGTAACGGAATACAGTTACTCATAATTTGTATTCTGAATACGTAATGCTGGTACATGTATTCCGTTACTCCCCAACACTGGTAACCGTGCATCTGATGGATAGTGTACAATATCTCATATATCTTAACAAGACTGTGAGCCATGCTAGCTGCTCTGTAAGCTGTACTTTAGCTTAATGCTAACATCAGCATGCTAACATGCTCCGCAATGACAATGTTAACATGCTGATGTTTAGCAGGTAATGTTTACTGTGTTTACCATATTAGTTTGACCTGATGGTGCCACTAGATGAAAAGTCAGGGAACTACCAAAGTCAGTCGTATTCATCCTCTGGGGACCATGTCTGTACAAAATTCCATGGCAATCCATCCAGTGGTGGTGGAGATATTTCAGTTCGGACCAAAGTGGTGAAAGGACTAACATTGCCATCCTAGAGCTTTAATGTAGCAACATAAACATGTTTTGCCTGTTTCTAGTCTATGTTTCCTATATATCTATTTTAAATATAGAAAAATGTTTATTGTGTCCAACACTTTCCTATAGGGTGTAATAAATATTTTGCCTCTCTGCCCCTATAATATGTACACGTGGGACAGATCAACAATCTAACAAAAATCCAGAGAAGCAAATATTTGCTTTTGAGTAAAAGACATTTAGCCAAATTGCTTGGTAAAAAACAGGTAATTACCCAGACACAAAGAGAATTTGACTGGGATTGTTCATAGGCGAGATAAATATTCATCACTTTATGAAAGGATTCATTCTCAGATGAGCTTAAATTAACAGGATGATGAGGTTACAAAAGTTTGTCTTGTCGTGGATTGGAGTATTTTGGAGTATTTGGGTTTTATCTCCAGTGCCTGTGTGCGATTGTACACTAAATCATTTTCACATGAAACACAGACTTTCACAACATCCAATGAACTGCGATGAACTCCAGTAGCAGCAGAGAAATTGTTTTTTGTACTATAATTTGGCGAAAAACAGCAACTTTATTATCTATTGGTGGGTTGTAAAGGACTCCATATTATTTGTATGTGCTGTGAAAGTATGGCACAATCTCTCTCTCACACACTCATTCATACACTCACTGATGAGGTAACATATCACTATATAGAAAATGCCTTTTCCTGTTAGCTCTGGAGGCATGGTTAGCAGCTCTCATGTTGTACTCTCAGTATGTGGCAGCGTGCATAAACCACAGCAGAGTGTATGCTGTGTGAGTGATCTCCCATTGGGAGACCTGTAGAGAGAGCATGAATCAGACCCAGGGGACACGGGGCTCAGACAGGGCCTTCTACAAGGCATGTGTGTGTGTGTGTGTGTGTGTGTGTGTGTGTGTGTGTGTGTGTGTGTGTGTGTGTGTGTGTGTGTGTGTGTGCCTGTGTGTGAGTGTATGTGTGTGTGTGATGCGAGGTAGGGGGCAGAGGATGAATGCTTTTGACAAACATCTAGTGATCAATGGAAAGAAAAGCATCAGGATGGAAGTGTGTCAATTGGATACCAAGACTGCTCTGATTGATTGACAATGCTTATCACCAAAGTCAGTTGGCTTCATCCAATGAGGACCATGAATGTCCGTACAGAATATCAATACAATCCGTCCAATAATTGTTAAGAAATTTCAGTCTGAGGTTAAAAAAATGTTGTCATCATTTTGTTTACTACAGTACTTCTCTGTATAAGAAACAAGGATTTCTTACTGTGTTTATAGAACCCAGTACTTAAGAGATTTGAGTCACCATTACCCAACATTGCCATTCTTCCTGATAGGTGTATAGTGAAGGTGAGAGCTTATGTGCACAATGTTCAAGTGTGTGTGTGTGTGTGTGTGTGTGTGTGTGTGTGTGTGTGTGTGTGTGTGTGTGTGTGTGTGTGTGTGTGTGTGTGTGTGTGTGTGTGTGGATAGATAACAAATGTACCACAAGATGGAGTCCATGTCCATGCAGCGCTAACACAAGGTTATTAGACAGCAACTTGCACTGAGGACTTTAACACTGGGTAACACTGTACATGTGATTTAAGTCACACACACTCACAATGCACCAAACATATTGTCATACAAATACACACACACATACTGTACAGTCTTACGCTAGTGATTTACGATAGCGGAGCTGTAAAAATCGATCGGATTCAGGGTCACCTCATACTCAGAGGCAATGTACCCATCTCATCCCTCCATCTGTCTTATCCTCCTTTCTCAACATCCTTTAAAATCCCCCTTTTCTGACATCCATCTGCTCTAAAACCCCACATCTCCCATTTTCCCCCCTGATTTTGTTCTTTCCATTCTTTTCCACATGAATTGCAGCTCCTCATAAATGATGTCTTTAGTTTACATCCTTTTGTCACAATCCTCTATCCACAGCCCTCTCAATCCTTCTCCTCAACCCCCTGGTAGTCTGTTCCATCTGTGTCTTACTCTCATCCCTTGTACATCGTTAACCTCATATTGCACGTGTGTGTGTGTGTGTGTGTGTGTTTGTGTGTGTGTTTACAGTAGCTATAGAAGTCTTGCGTGTCAAGTCAAGAGAATTACTGCTGGGCGAATCAGTGGGAGAAAAAGGGAAGTTTGAAGAAAGAAATGGTGTAGTTGAGGATAGAGGGAGGCTTGAGGAGGTGAAGTAGGGACACAAACAGAAAGAAAATAAGAGGAAATGGCTGGCAGCAAGAGCATCAAAAAAATGATTGGTGGTACGAGAGTGGACAAAATATTCCCTTTCAATATAAGGAAGTTAAACGTTTTAGTATTAATTGCACCACTGCAACACTTGTTGCTAAAAGTGATAGTTAAATTCACAATTTACTATAATGCCTTACACTGGGGAAAAAGTGCAATTTATGTCAATAGCATGATATGATTCAATCCTACAAAAATAGCCTGCATGTGATGATCCTTGCAGAGTGGAATGCAAAGGTGAAATTAGAAAGAACAGCAGCAACAGATGGGAAAAAACACAAGTTGAAATGAGGAAAAAGATTGAAGCCGAATCAAAAGAGAAAGAAGGATCATGCTCATTGTGTGGCGTTTTCCTCAAAAAGAGAGACAGATAGAGTGAGAGAGGGAGAAGGCTCCGTGATGAAAACCCATACGTGTGAGCCTTGCAGCCAACAATATGTTGGTTCTCAGCATGGTGCATTTTTGTGTAATCCTAACTGCCCACACACAGCCATATAATACAGTACACAAGCACACATAGAATAAACACACATACTCTGCACATTCTGCAGCATTTCACACACCCATACAACCCGACGCCCACACACGCGAAAGGCCTCGTTACGGACAGACGCACATGTGAAGTGAGGCTTTGCGCACACGTACACAAAGGGGTGCACAGAAACACACACTCAATATGGTACACAGGCACGAAACATGACACCTTGGCTTCAGACTCACTGAATGAATCACTCTGAAATCTGTCCCTTCTTTCCAAAACTCTCAGCCTCAAAATCACAATCTGCTGTAAAGAGCAGGCAACAAAATCAGTGGATGATGTTGCTTTGTCTCTTTGACGAGTCATACAGAGGACAGAGGGTATTATACAACAAAAGTGAAGAAAATCTCCTTTTTCCAAAAATGACAAATGCATTGTTTAGTTTAATTTTTTAGTGAATATGAACCAAGTTGTCAGTGGCGTTTTTATCGACTACACAACAGAAATGTGTGTCATGGGCACAATGTATGCTTTCAAATATTCTCAAGAGGTTCAGAAACGTACAAGTGAATGTCAATAGCTTTGCAGGCCTTTCCCCATGCAATTCCCATTTTACTACTTACTCTTATGGAAGCCTGAGGGCCTTTGAAATGAACAGACAGAGTAAGCTGTGTCTGAGTGATTTAACCCTTTTGTAAGACCAGCATCACAGACGGAATGAGGAAGGATCCAGAGAGGGAGAGATAGAGAAGGAGAGTGAAAGTGAGTTATATGGTTCTGTCAAATGTTGCTCTGACATTTAGGTCAGGCCAACGCTCTAAATGGCATGCGGACAGATTTACTGAGGTCTTTCAGAGAGGCCGACTGCTTGTCTTCTGACTGTCACACACTGGTCATCGCTAAAGCTTTACTTAACCCTTTGTTACCTTTACTTAGCCTACATGTCAGTGTAAAGATGTATTTTTCCTTCATTTATCTGAACGGACTCCTGAATAGCACTTTCTGAATCTAAATATTAGTTAAGCTTTGTATTAATTTGCATTACAGCTTTTTAATAAAGTGATATTGTTGCTCAGACAGTAGGATGCTCTCTTGGGATGTTCTGGTTTTACATTCAAGTTGCAGGGCTCTGCTAAGGTTCAGATCCTTCAGTTGCACAGTTGCTTTAAAAATGTTCACTTAGTCTAAAGTTTCTGTTCTTAAACTTAGGTGCTGGCAAACGTGGAGCAGCAAGCCTAAGCCCAGCTAAACAGTCACTAGACTGAGATACATGTACTCATTGTAGCTGTGGGGACATACATTAGCTTAAGGGTTGTTTTTGCAGTTGGGTCAGTGGGACACAGATTAGAATGCTTAATATTTTATAAGCTATAACAGAGTGCAGTGCACTTTTAAAAGAGATAGATCTGTCCTCAAGTTTTTGTTTATTGGAGTAAGCTTCTACCCCAGTTCACTAGACACTACATTAGCGTTAAGTCATCAGTCAAAATGCTGGTGAAAACAGGCCTTTTTTTGGAAATGCATTGCTATAGAAACAGCTTTGGCATAATTTACTTTCTGCCAGCTGTAAAACACTGCAAGTGGAAAACAAACTGAGTCATTTATAATGTTTCAGTTTAAAACTATGGTCTGTGGAAGCTGGGACTGGACTAACCGAAGAGCATGAAGTAGATCAGAGAGTGCTTTGTGTGTGCCTGAACATTTCTACTAACTCAAGATAGCCTATTTAAACAATGTTGACATACAAATAATGATGCCCTCTATGATAGTCCTGTGTCCATTACATTAGTCTCATATTTCCAACATCAAGATCTAGTAGTGATGAGATAATTCACTGAAACTATTTCTAATTTGTTTCTTTGGTAGATGCAATGCAACACATTGACTAAACAATCATTAAAACGACATACAAGCAGAGGCTGAAACTATCATAAAGGACTATATGCGCAAAACATAGCAGAATTACTGGGAGCTAAATGACACAGAAAGACATCTTTACCGTATTCAAAAACATGTAGGCGCTGGTGTAATACGGAGCGGGAGCCCAAGGGAAGAGATGGTCATTATCCGTGTGACATACAGGATTGAATCAAACGCTCCATAGAAAAGGCAAGCACCCTACTGGACTATGCACATACTTTATAAATAGGAAACTGTCAAACATGTACTTATAGATTGCAACAGGTACCATAAAGAAAGAAGAAAATTAATTTCAGGACTAATTGATTAAAAAACCAAAACACAATATTGCATTGGGGAATCTGTTTGGAAAGACATTATGCAGAGTACGTAATCGTCTAATTAATTAGATTAATTAATTAAGAGTAACAGGAATAATAAAGAAATGTAGCTGTTGCTGTTATTTGTTTTGTTTTATGTTATTTCCTGCTGATCCACTGCTGCACACTCCAGTCCAGTGGGTTGGCGCTATTGCACCTATAAAGTGGATGCCAACCACCATTTAAACTCAAAGAAGACGAAGAAGAAGAAGATGGAGCAGAGAGAGCTGCATAATGGGTTGTTGGTAGCCTCAGTGTTGCTAGGCTCATGAGTTTCTGCCCTGTCTGTTTACAGTGTGTCAACTCCAGGTAGCTAGCCCCCAAAGCTCATGCTATGTGTTTTTCTGGCATGAGGGAAATAAGTTGGAATTGTCTTCTGACTTTTTTACCATTTAACATTGTGCAAATGTTAACTGATTTTCTGTTGGGCCCAAAGTGCCCACATCCAAGAGCTTGACAGGACAGCTGCACTGCTTAAAGGTAGGATTTATACTTTATTGGAAGTACTTTCAAACCATATGTTACATTTTTTCAAGTGTGAAGACTAGCTTAACCGATTGGTTCCAGTCCAGACACCGGGCTAGCCTAATAACAAGCACCTGACTCCACTGATCAACACAAATTTTCTGCTTATTAAGATGGTAAAATACAAAAATGATTCTTCTTCCTGATGACATGCAAAAACTAGTAATACCTTTGCTTTTCCTACAACAACAGGTCAATGTCTGCTGTAAAAAAAAAGGCCAATATTAACTGAAGATTGGTCATTTTAAGGTATTTGTCTATATTTTGACATATTGAGACTAAAAATGGCAACGTGAAGACTTCACAAACATCTTCTACTAGTCAGGCATTAAACCCATTTAGCTGTGTTGGCATTAAAACTGTCAATAGTAAACTAGAGAGAATCATAGTTTAAAAAAAGGATAGGGCATTAGTGTAAACCGCACTAGAGTGTTCATACACAGACTTTCTATGTTGCCATCCTAAACATACACAAGTAAGTAAATCACAATATTAACAGTAAACTACAATGTGTTGTCTTTTGAATGTGGCTGGCTAAAATGTCAAAATGAAGTAAGATGCACTGACTAAATGCAGGCAAGAATAAAGAGGGAGTTTTGGAAGAATCTATACCTGACGTAGCTGAATAATCTGCATGCTGTATGTATAGGATTGGATGTTTGGGCTGCTGACTATGTTTCAATATTGTTTGCTTTTGAGAAAAAAAGTTTAAAAAGTGGGTTTCTGGCTTTGAAAATATTAACAAACCACATATAGTGGCTGTGATGCTTGCAGAGAACAAAGAACTGCCTGGCACCGGGGTTTGTCTTCAAGGAGAGGGCCACCGAAGGGAAATCTTCTCAGGAATGGCATGTCTCCTTGCATTAGTTAGCTGAGTTGAAAACAGCTCACCATGATTCACTCTTTACAGCAAAAAAAAAAAAAAAGAAGTCCATTTCTACAAGCCACTTCACCTAGCCCTTGTGCTTTTTTCCAAGCAAAATGGGGTGAGATTATTTAGGCCAAAAGGAAAAAAAAACATTTAGCACATAGTATTTCTCATCCACTGCAGCTATCCAGAACCATGTGGAGGACATACTGTACAGAACTCTCACTCACCCCTTCATCACACTTTTCTCTCCCTTAGTGCAATGCACTTTGTGACTTTGTTTTTAAAAGTGTTACATAATAAGTTTTCATATTATATGATTCCCTTTCTCATTGACTCATTTGGTGCTGCTGGGTACCAAAAGGTTCTCACTGACTCCTTGTCACCCTCTTCTCACTATTACCTGTTTGGAGCCGTGACTAAATCTGATTAAAGCTCATGTTACAGTTATACAGCATTCCTCATGAGCGAAATATCTGCCCCTCCTCCTCCTCTCCTGCTCGTCTTCCTCCTCATTCTTTTCCCACACCTCCTCGTTGTGATGAAACAAACCCCACCAACAGCACTAAAGATGACAAACAGCTCTGTCATCTCATGGTAATGCTGCAAATGAAAGCAAAGGAAGTAATGAGTGCATACAAGCACACTATATATGTGGAACCTGTTCTCTAAAAGTGGAATATATGTGTTTTAAATGCAACAGTAAATAAATAGTTTGGGAAATGAATTGAAATGAAACACCTGTGGCTGTAATGATTGATAGTATGTGTCCCCCATCAATCAGTTGTACCTATCTTTAATCTGATAACTAACATAAAATGTTAAGAAACAGCTTTAGCCTTATGGTACCACTCCAATGAATCCTCCAGCAGTCAGTATACTGCAATTAGTGCTGAATGGGAGGTGACGGTGTCCCACGCACGCACAGCTTTCAAATGCCAAGTGACAACAGCAGAAAGCCTGGCTGTCTCAGTGATGCAAGAGCCAGTAGACATCTGGGAATGTTGAGTTGCTAAGGGTAGACCAAGAAGGAGGCAAGGGATAAGGGCAGGCATGTAGGTCTGGTGAGAGAGAGATGCTAAGATGGCAGGGGGGGGGGGAGGTCTAGAGGAGATGGAGCTGGCAAGGTTGAGGGAGTGGAGCACAGAGCGCCGACAGGGAGGCTGCAAAGAAGGCGGAATGGAGAGATGGATGAATAAAAAGTGGTTCCCCAGACCGGGGAGAGTGCGGACGATGCAGTCTGTCTGGTCTCCAATCTGTCAGCAGACTGCCTCTGTTCCCCTCAGGCTGCACAACACGGCCCTGCCTCATTTTGCGCTCTCATCCACTCACATCCCATGTCCTCATGCACCCTCTTGTCCCCGCCAGTGCACTTCACTGCATAGTCATTTTGCCAAAGGGCTAAAAAATTGATTGTTATGCATTTGTTGCTTTCTAGGTCAGACTACTTATAGTGCAAAACTACATCTTTAAGTTTAGGATTATGCAGATGGTGTCAAATGTTTGCTTAAGGTGATCACACGATTCCTATATTATTTTAGTATCAACCAAATCCATCAGCCATGTATTTTTTTTTTGAGCATGTAGTGGATTCTTTGAAAAGTGGAGCTGCATTGTCATCTGCTGGAAGAAATGTAGCATTGCACCTAATAATATAAATATATATATAATTTTTTTTTTTTCTTCTTTTCCACTGTAAGATGTTGGTGTACACGTAGTGTATCCAAAGTGTGTAAAAGTGTAATGACAAGATGCATTTTTTTTTATTATCATGGACTGGCTTAGCGGTAGTAGTAGTGTTCTCTATATATGGAGCATAAATACTTGTTTGAACTACCTTTAAATCCATCCTGTACCCTTTCTTTCTTGTTTTTGCTTTGCTGTGTAATGCAATGCCCCAAATTATCACGAGACAACTGTCGGAAGAAACAGTAAACACTTTAATCTCTAGAAGCTTTGATGACTGATGTTGGACCACAGGCAGCTTGTGTGGAATACTGATACAGGAATGCACTCCTGAGAATATCTCTCACATGATGGTGCGATCCTTATTATAGTTTGCCTCTCTGCCCTCGCATACGCACGTACACAGAAACATGTCATACCAACACACAATCCTGGACACACGCGGCATTACTGTGTAATGTGAGAATAAAGCATGGTGCATGGACATATGATGATAGGCTCTCATTTTAGTCAAGACTTCGAGCACAAGGTTCAGGGTGTGATCCAGAGAGTCAACGTATCTCCCTGTGCCACCTCAGGGACCCCCAGCGGCCTCATTTAAACCAGGGTGGAATATATCGGCATGGGGTACTTTCCATAAAATCATCTCTCAATGCAAATCAAACCAGCTATTAGGCTAACTGAAATAAAACCAGCCAATCTCTAGGTATGGTGAAGGGTATGTGATGATGTGGGGCTATTTTAATTCCAAAGGCCAAGGGAACTTTATCAGGATGCATAGCATCCTGGATCCATGAAATAACTGGCCTTTAAAAATAAAAATCTGCCTGCCTCTATGGAAATTTAACATAGGGGTATGTATACTTATGCCCCCTGTATTTTAAGGAAGAACATTTATTTATTTACGATACATTATTCATTCACAAAGAAAATTGGTGTCCTTAAAGGTTGGATTTTTCCTCATTTTTTTAATTAAGGCATTAAGATCAATTTCCAAAAGATGATTTTTTTTTATTCCTTTTTTTAGTCAACTTTAGCATGGGTGTCCTAATTTTTTCACATAGACTGTATAGAGAAGTAATTCTGCCCTTTTTTATGCTAATATCTTTTTGGTAAATGGTCAGCATTTATATAGACCCGCTCTACGCCCGCAAGTATATATAATTATAAATAAAGTAAATATAAATAAATTATATATTTATATTGCTAAACAGGTAAAAAGGCAGATAGAGTAGATGGCAATTTACCGTAGTTGCGTGATTTGTGGATAATAAAGTTTCCCATACAGCTGCCGAACACCTCCCTGCCCTAGTGCAGCACTGATTCCTTCATAATCCTTCTGTTCATACATGCTGGCATGCAAATTTAGTCAATATAACCAGTAGCTTTGCACCTCAGGCTAACCTCAGCTCATCAAGATTCTGTCCTTGATTCTCACTTTCTTTCTGTCACTGCTACTTTTTGTCTGCACACACTACATTAACTGTGCCAGGTTTTTACTGTGCCTCCTTTAGAGCAGTGCCCTATCAAGAGTAGCCTTCTGCTGTGCCAACACTGGCTTTTGGGCAGTTTGCTAAAGTTGACAGCATGGGATTGGAGCCAGTTTACAAAAGGTCAACATATCCCAGACCGGATCAAGTGACTTCTGACTATCGCACACAGTGTCACACAGGGAGACTTCTCTGCTTGTGGTGGATTAGCAGATAATATGTAAAGTGACACAACAGCCTCACCAGCGCGGAATCATCTGTAAAAAATATAGTAGCAGAATGAGAGTTGAGACTATTTATGTTGTCATTATTAGTTGTGAAGTGCATTATATTGTTTAATGCATTTCTGAATAGCCAAAATTTGCTCAAAAAATATTTTAATGTATTTTTTTTCAGTACCATATAATCATGTTTTGTGTATTTTTATGCTTCTTTAGGGTTGGACGTGGCTACCATTTGGCATATTGCCATCCATCATATGCTTGCTGGACTGTTTTTCTCATCAGTAGATAAAGATGAAAGCATATGTGAGTAAGTACACACAACTGACAGACACTTGGACCCATGGACACATGCATACACACAGAACTATTTCCACCCACTCCACGTTCTTGCAGATGTAGGAAAGTCTATTTCAAAATAAAAAAAACGTTCTTCTCCATTACTCTAACTCATCAGTGGAATATAATTAACTTCAAATTCCTGGCTTTGCAATGAACAGGCACTTTATATACTACATTGTGGGTGTGTAGAGTTAGCGACACATCTGAATTATCATCAAGGTTAACATCAGTTATCATAATTGAAAGGCCTTGTGTCCCTTAAAACATATTTAAAAAAAAAACATATCCAGTGTGTATATAATGCAGTTCCTGTTGTGGACACTGGTTGCACTTGCTAATCATCTGGTCATTTGTGTGTTACCACATGTACAACATGCTATGTCAAAACGGAAGAGTTTCCCAAATGGCCTGTATCCATTTAGAAAGGCATGTGGTAAAAGCAGTAAACTGGACATCCAATGTCAAAAGCCTGAATTTGATCCTATTGAATTACAGTATTAGCCTTGTTATATAGTGTTTTTAGTACATGAACAACATGAGCAGGGATGAAATTGATAATTTGCTATGTGAATTTCACTTAATTCCAACTCCTGTCTGCAGGCACTAAAATTGAAACGATAAATGACTCTTTAGAGACAGAGGCAAAGATGGGAGTCTGGTATGTCTGGTTCAAAGAATTGATTTATCTAATAATCAGCATGTAATTCTGCTGAAACATCCTAAGATTATATCCTTCAAAGATCGCCATATTTCTGACCTTTTTCCTAAAGCTGCAAGTACCTCAAAATTATTAAATTACCTTTTTATAGCAATCTCCCAAATCCAAGAACAAAGAACTGCTGACTGTTCCTCAGGTTTGAGAATGGTGTCATCTCAAAGTCAGTGACTTGTCTTACTGAAAGAGTATGTGGCGGTTAATACACAGTCTGAACAATTGCCAACAAGGATTGTAGTATGACCTTTTCCATTCACACTATAGTACTGTATGTATGTATGTATGTATGTATGTGACTGTAGATGCATACTGACCAGAGCATTCATTTCCCTTATGACGTCTCAAAACACCATTGTATACCTTGTCTCCACTCCACCTTGTTGTGAAGCAATAAAGGATGCAACTTCACATAGCCCGAATCTAGGTGACACTAGTCTCGCATTGCCAGACCTTCCTCCACAGCGCCGCGGAGGAGGGTATGGCTAGTCAACACAGCATTCCGAGATGGGAGAAAAACGTGCTCTGGTTTATTGGCATTTCTTTAAACCAATCACAATCGTCTTGGGCGGCGCTAAGCTCCGCACTGAGCCGCTGCAAAATGGCCTCGGGAAGGACCTTGTTTTGGTGGAACGTGTACGTTCAAAAGCTGTTTTAGTCGTGCGAGAGAAAACTCCGATTGGACAGACAGTCTAGCTAGCTGTACGGTTATATCCAGAACAAGTTGTTTACAGACTAATAGAGAAAGTTATTTTTAAAGGGTAATAATAACCTTGGGGGCATTTTCAAGTGCTCTAAAAAGGAGTAAAATAAAAAATGATAAGATGTTACAAGCAAAAGCTAAAGAATAAAATGGATAATATACTTTTTTACATGCATGTCAAATACATTATAAAGCAGGCAATTTAACAAATTGAATTTGACCGTATCTGAAATTAGACTCTCACAACAGTAGAATCTTGCAAAAGGACTAAAAACGATCCTGTGTAATAAATAAAGGTTGAGTATAATGATAAAAGAATATGTGTTAATATGGGTAGATATTGTGTGCAAATAGATCTAGTTAGTTTCTCTGCATTCATCAATGAACATTTTGATCTGAATCCAGTTATTTCCTGTTAAGTATCATGAAATAAATGTACAAATTGTTTCCAAACTTTCCCTGCTGGTATCATTTTTTTCATGAGCGGGGCAACATTTTTTTTGTAACATTTAAAATATTGAATCTAAAAAAGTACAAAATTACATTTACAACAAAAAATGTATACTCGAAAAGACGAAAAAAAAGTTTAAAGTTGTTTTTCTTTTATTGAAGAAACGCAAGGAAAGGGAAATGTTTCAAATCTCCAATGCCCCACTGTTACAGACATCCTTTGTCTACAAGCATCAAACACATACACACTTTGTTCACATTTGGTGCATTGTAAAGTGGTATTGGGCCCGTAAACACTGCAAATATACACACATACACATAATTGTTTACACTCAATCAACACATTCAACAACAGGTGCTTTCCCATAAAAAAATCTAGTACTTTTATTTAAATTTTAACGTTGAATTGCTCAAATTAATTTCAAGATTATTTGAAAAGATATATTTGTTTGTCGATTTGATTAACAAAAACAGAACCTCTTCTGATTCACTAATTCAGTGGTTCCCAATTCTGGGTTAGGGACCAACACAAGGTTGTTTTTAAAGAGCCACAAGACATAACAGGAGAGGAATAAAGTGGAAAAAACACATTTCTACTGTATCGAAATTCACTAACGAAAACACTCTTTGGTTGAACTGGCTATAACTGGTAGACTTGCAACGAGTGACAAGGTGTCACAAGTAGACACTGCTTTGTTTGAAGGGGTCACAGGCGGAAAAAAGTTGGGAATCACTGCACTAAACTTAGTTAGAAACAACTAAATATAAAAACACACGGCCAAACACACGCTACGAGTGATATGTGTAGCATTTTGTTTTAACGCACCTGTTCTTGTAGCCTCCAATCATCCTCACAATGGTCTCACCAGTCTGAATAAACAGTATAAAGATATTGAAGGCATTACAATTCGTTTAACAGTGATGTACTGATGTTTAAAAATGCTACATACAGCACTCTCGGCCTATCCCACCATCCCCTTGTTTGTCGCCACTTGATGTCTCTTCCACTTATAAAACCACCAGCACAATGAAAATACGTAGAGCGCAAATAATGCTGGGAAATCATACAGGAAAGCAATTAGGAAGATTCCAACAATTAGAAGTCTGGTGATGTGACTGAGGGTGTATAACACACTCCCCCATACAACACTATCGGACTCTTTTAATTTGTCAGAGCACGAACTCAGATTTTTGTGAGATGGGTGGGCTGATCGACTAAAACTCTCCCTGTGGGCGACTACACAGTCTTCTATTTGTCTACCAGTCTCCGGAAGGGTAACTGGTCTTTCTTTTATATGAGTGAAGTCTTCCTGATCCTTTGGAGAGCTTTGGGCTGATTCAGTCAATGACTGAGCAGTTAAAATGGGGGTGAGGTCTTGGCCGAGATGAACACTTGAATTTAAATCTGTCTGTGATTCTGAGAGGAAGTGAGTTTCTTCTGCTGTGGTGAGTGACTGACTCTCCTTTGGGGAGTATTCCTTGCTCCTAGTGGCTATGGTTTGCTCTAGGCCTTGACCATGACTTAGGTTTTGATCTGTTGGTAGTTCTGTCGAGGAAAATACACCTGAATCAAAAGCATCATTAAAGTCTGTCTCAAAAAGAGGATGGTAATCTTGCGTAATATCAGGTACATCTGCCAGCTTGCCCTCCATTCCATCAACAATATCTGTGTCTCTGTTAGAGGCCTGTTCTTTCTGACCGAACACCTCTTCCCAAATCCCCCTAACCAAATCTTCTCCAAATCTTTCTATGAACATCTCCTCCAATCCCGACTCTATCACTTCAAGTGCTGCAGTATTTTCTGCTGTAATAGGGTCTTTTGTTCCCTCTGACATTTTTTTATATTCAACATGTGGAGAGCACTCAACTTCTGCTGACAACTCTTGTCCTTTCAATTCAGCTGGTGCGTTCCTCCTCTCCCCCTGAGGGTTCTCCACATTACCCATCAACTCCCCCAGCACTTCTATTTTCAGCTTTCCAATACTCACCCTCTCATCTTTGTCTCTCTGACTCATACCTTCCTCTGTTCTTTCTAATGTCTCAGGTTGGTGTTGAAGTTCTGTTGAAGTGTCTTTCTTTGCAAAGTTCTTCTTCGCCGGAACTACTTCTGGGCTTATTTCACGGCCTATGTCCTCTTTCTGACCCTTCATATCATCCCGTGAATGGGTCCATCTCATTTCTACCACCTCCATGAGGTTTGGGTTGCATTTATCTGTTGGGAAAGGCCTGCATGTATATTGGCCAACTTGGAAGACCTTTTTCATTTCCCTTGATTCCACGTTGTGTCTTATCTGTGCTGCTGGGTTTATTTCCTGTTGCTCCTCAATTATTCTATCACAACTCAAGCTTTTTCCTTTCTCAGTCATATTAGAGACTAATACACCTATTTCAGAACTCAGTACATTTTCCTGTATTTGTGTCAGTGTTGAGTCATCCTCCTCTTTCTGAATGCACACCTCTTCTCCTGCTTTGATTGGCCTTGACTCTTTATTAAGTACTTTGGAAATTATTGCTGTGTTTCTCCTCTGCCATGATGAATTACGTTGTAAAGCTTTGTCATTATGTTCCTCATTTAATACCTGAACAGTTCCCAATTCTGCACCAATTAGTCTCTTTGTTTCATTGTCGCTTGTCGTACAATAGGAAGGTTCCACCTCTGTCTTTTTCAATACTTCCAAGTTTTTGTTATTTGATGCAACATTTCCGCTCTCTAATTCATCCAATTTGAATTCACTTGGAATTATTTGGTTTTGCTTGACATTTTCCTCAGACATTTGGCTTGCATTGGATTCATCTGCATTTGTCTGTGCAAGTCTTATTTCATTTTCATCGCTCTCATCCTCCTGTAATGGATTTTCACAGTTTTGCTTTAGCCTGAATTCCTCATGTTTCTTTTCATCTGCACACCACTGGGAGATTTCACACTCTTCTGTTTTGTGTGGCCTAAATATCTCCTCATCTGTAGATCCTTTGTTTTCCGTACATTCATTCATGATCCCTTCCTCCACCCCTTGTCTGGATGTGGAAAAGACAAACCTCTCCACATCCTTTGTCCGATTTCTGATTGTCCCCCTAAATGCCAGCGTGTCATCCGTCACATTGTGTGCGGCACCTGTAACCTCCCCTTTCCTCCTGGAAGAAAGACCCTCATCCAGCCTTGCTCCCTGTGAGATGCTATCAACAGCGGTGGCATTCTGAGACTCTGGCATTGCTGTCATGTCTGTTGTCTGTGACTCCCCTGAGCTTGTTACTAAGTCAGCTGTGTGTAGTGTGAAGGGCTCATCTTTTCCTATTCCTTCTGCTCTTCCTATTATTCCTTCACTGTCCTGCTCCCAGATCGCATGCTTGTGACACTCAGTTGAACTGTCAACAGAGCCCTCGGACACAGCCATTGCCCTCTTGAGGCAAAATGCCTGCAGAGTGTCTGTTACAGAGTTTGTCTGTGACCATTGGGATGCATCTTGTGTCGCTGTGTCATTTCTTGGGCTGCTGACACACGCCTCTGCTGGCTGGTGGTTTTCGGCGTTCAAGGTAACATTAGCCAATGATATTTTGCAAGTGTCTGACAGCAGCTGACATACAGCTGAGGTGTGTGCATGTAAGGTGGTGGGTGTATCCGTGCCCACCTGAATTTCATACTCTTCACTGCTTGCTGCATATTGGGCATTGGGCTCTTTATCATTGGAGGGAGACACAGACGCTGCTGTCTGCAGCCACTCTGACTCTGGAACACCAGAATGGTCCGTACAGCTCGGCCCATTAAGAAATGCCTGCCATACATCGCACACCGAAGTTTCTTTATCGGTGGTATCATCTGTACCGTTACGACAGGTCTCCCACATGTCATTGACAGAAGGTGCATCTTCTATATTTTCCTCTGACGCTTTTGACGAGGTCTTTTTAGCTCTTCCAGGCCAGATGTCATGCATATCAGTAGCCCCCCACTGATGGGCTCTGTCATTGTTCCAGTCCAGTGTAAGCAGAGGAATCTGGTGGTAGGTGAGCACCTGTGGACTCTCGTTGGATTGTTTCTTTTGGCATTTATGGTGAAAGCTGGCAAAGTCACCCCACGGAGTTGGCAAAGGCTGAGCAACTTTCTGGCCATTGGCTGAGTCATGTGAATAAGCCTTTGGTACTTGCTGCCTCCTTTCGGAGAGGAATTCCTTCACACGTGCCAAACGTTCTGCTCTGTGTCTGCTTTTTATGCTATCCACCTGTCAAAAAGGCCAAAGATCAAGCCAAGTGTTAATGCTTGAACTACTTGAACTATAACCAGAGGCTACCAGTTTTGTTAGTCTTTAAGATCATCAGCTACTTTCCAAATACTGGCTTGTTGACAAAAATGAATGCAATGGCCCATTCATTTAGTATTCTTTGATATGTAACATTAATGTTAATCTTCAGCACAGCCTATTTTTGTTTACATCTTCAGCTTTACTGCACCTTTACAAGCAGGTTGCATTTATTAATAATGGTTTGCACATTTCAGACTTGCTCTCAAGTGTCAGGTTAACTGACTTTCCATATCCTTCTGGGGCCCACTGAACACTGTGCAGTATGACATACATCATTGGCTCAGGCATCGTATCTTTGCAGAAACAACACATGTTCTTTCTCACTTTGTATTTACAGTTTATATCTGCAGCTAGAGACTAGCATTGATCGTGAGTTGTTTTGTTGCAAGCAGTATTTACTTCTGGGTGGTGTTGGTGTTTCATTTTTTTCCCAGACTTCAAGAAGAGTCTGTTCCTCCAAAAGATGATAAATGAACCTCACCAAGGGTTTGTGTTCTTCGTGGTATAGTAGTGATTGTATAGCGGTGCTGTCCTTTCTGTTAGCCTCTTCTGCTTTATGTGTGGCCTCAGCTTCTGCAAAAAAAGGACAAACACAAGGGTCAAAATTTGCTTGCACACTTGCATATACACACCCCTTCATTATGTATATGTATACATGCACACTTGCATAAAAACATTAAGTGTACACACCTGCAGCAGCTGGTGATGTGTCACTGGTCTCCATGGTCTTTTCCTCTACTCTTGCCCTCCTGTTGTTCAAAATGAAGTAGGAATAACATTACATAAGCTCACATATGTTTTACAGCTATTAAATCACATTCCGTTTCAGTGTTTCTTTCTTAGCTTTTTATATTCTGCTGTATTTTGAGGGGCTTCATTCCAAAATGCAGAATTTGTTTCAACAATTATTTGATTTCTGTTCACTCTGAACAGAGTTGTGATTTGTGGGATGGTCAAACCATTCCAGCTTTTCAAATTCAAAGAGCCACCCTCATTGACATCCTCTTTCCACTAACCACCAAAGTTTTTAATGTTGTAATACGTTTGTCTGCTGTATTATCACATCTACATATCTTTTATACTGTGGCAAGCCAGTCCAGAATATGTATAAATACATAAGTAGTGTTTGTTCCTGAAGCAGAACATAGAATCAATGTGTGAATTGGAGTCAAAGAGGATAAAGTCAGTGTATCTGGTTTCCTTTGCCATGGTGAGACGTCATGGAAACCTGGACAGACATCTGACCTTAAATGGGCAATATGTGTTCTGCAGTCCAAACATCCATTACTGAAAAGTTACATAACGGCTTACTGTAAACACACAGTTGACTAATGAGAGGAGCAGCACAGTTTAAATAGACACCCACACTGTGTCAAAATTCCTACCACAGCAAATTAGTTATTTGGGACCTTTTTTTGTTTCTGGTTGATTTGTGCAAGGCACTCGCAGCAAGAACTTGTAAATAGCTTTACTTCTATGAAAGGTTTGCACTGATGGATCCAAAATAACCCTCCATTTTATTTCAATATGGATTATATAATGGCATCTATTGTCCCAAGTGTGATGTGACTTCCTTTGGCAGTGGCATGTTTAAAAAAAGATTCAGCATTAGGTTCTCTCACCGGTTAGCTTTGAGACAGCTCCTCTTGCTCCTGTAGCTGCTACTCTCCTCTTGCACTAGAGGGCCATGCTCCTTTACATGTCCTTTCTGGTAGCAGAACAGCACATAGTTCATTTCCTTGTTATTAGCCCAAAAGGTGCCGAATGAAGTTTCATAACGTAGACAGACCTCTACTCTGATCTCCTCTCTCTCAGAGGGTGGTACCAGAGTATACTTAAAGGTAAACCTGTCTGTTTTCCTATCACTGGATCCAGGCACATACTCGGCCAACAGGTCAAAGTAGCTTGTCCAGCGATCCAGGCTCATCCGGACGTAGACAGACTTACTGAAGCAGAGGTTGACCACCCTGATGATGCCACGGAGTGTGGTGGTTCCCGGGAGGAGCTCGATGCTTTCGAGCTCAACCATCTGTGCTTGTAGCCTCTGTTCCAGCTCCTCTGGGGATGAGGGGACTATAAACAGACAGGACATGTAGTACTCCTCCAAGGGGTGTGTTGCCTCAATCTCAGGGGACTGGCTGGCTTCTACCTCCGTTACTTCAGCATTGTCAAACTCTTTAACCGACACAAGGTTGAGGCCAAATGCATCGGCGAATGACACCTTCCTCCGATTGACCTGTGGGGGCTCTGGTTCGGAGTCCTCCTCTGTTTCCTCGTCTGTGGTGGAACCCATGGCAGATAAGGCCTCCATTTCTCCCTCTTCCTGCTCCCTGTTGCTTTCCTCCTCCATAACAACCCCATCTTCTTCCAAGGGCTGGATGTTCAGACCCTCCATTATGTGCGGTGGTCTGAGAGGCAGCTGTCTGCCCGTCCTGCCGTCTGTCTGGCTTGGACGGTGGCACAGACCAGAGTGCCCCTAGCTTGGCTACAGTGAAACTGTAGAAGGGAGAGCAGGGAGAGGACGTGACTTGACAGATGGAGTTCGGTTACAGCTGAACATTGGGAGTCTGAGCCAGGCCTATTAATAGGACACATATAACTAGACCAGGCCAGGCCAGTTATCCTCTCAGTTATCCTCACACAATATGTTTGCTAGTTACAAAATAAATAACGGGAAATATAGCTTTTATAAAGCACTTTAAAGCAAAACGAGTATACAAACAGGTCCATGTTTGAAGTGTATTGAGTGGGTGTCTATATTTTGCTCCTTCAAATGTGGAATTATTCCAATATCCAGGTGAGACTGCCATTACCAGTATTACAGTATATAATTTTATTACCATTAGATCTAATCTGTGCATGCTCTCAGGAGTTGCAGAAATGGAAACTGAATTACCACTTGCTAACAATATTCATTGGCTTGAACAATATTGTTTTTGTTTTCATTTGTTTTAACTGGATGTTGAATAAAATGCAGTTGCTTCTTCACTGTGCTTGAGGCTGACATATCTCGACAACTATTGATTGCACTGCCATTACATTTGTACCTTTTTGTTGATGTCTGAATGAATTGTCGTAACCTTGGTGATCCCTTAACTTTTCATCTAGCACCATCATCAGGTCAGAGTTTCAATTTCTCCAGATGATTGGTGTATGACCAAATACCTGTATAACTAATGACATTCCCATAATCTTCAGCTGCACTTTGTGTTGAATGCTAAGTAGTCAATGTTAGCCTGCTAATATGCTAAACTAAGATTGTGAACATGGTAAACATCAGCATGTCCGATACTAGCATTTAGCTCAAAAATACCGCTGTGCCTAAATTCAGCATCAAGTAGCCACTAGTGTAGCTCTTTGACAATTCAAGTGACTGTACATTAAAATGCTCTAATTTGTCACATATACTGTAATCAGTTACACACATGAGAGCTGCTGTCAAATATTGGCTATCTTTATCTAAGAAACTATTCAGTTATTGATTTTACAATGTAACCTCTTAGTCACACTGTTTTGGAGAATTTACATAATGTTGTGCAGCAAGTTGAGTAGACTTTAACTGGTGTTGGCAGGAAGTAAAGTGTCCCCAGGACAATGTCACCCTACCTGCTGCAGGGGAAATGCTCTGGAGCTGATAGCGACCTCTGTCGTCCATGTGCACACTACAAAAGAGAATAATAATAATAATAATTTCCCTGTTGAGATCAATAACGTCTTAAATTATTATTATTGCTGATACTGTGCTTGAAAGGACTTTGAGTTAAGCGTGTATTGATATCTGGGTTGAGTTCTCTACAGATCCTCTCGTATCATTGCCATTGGAAGCAGCCTTCATTCTTTAGGTTCACTGCATCTTAGAACAGAAGACTGAAGATTATTCTGTTCTTAGTAGCGAATGGAGTTTGTGTGTGCCACTGTCTCGGATAGGAAATCCAACTAATCCTAGAAATGCAGTGTAACTATACCCCCAAAATCCAGTTTATCTTGTAAATAGACTTTAGTGCTGGTTATACAATCCTTCACAGGTAGGTGAGCGGGTTTTTGTCCTCAAAGGACCCTTTGTTCTACATTTTGAAGCCAAAGAGGTTCTCTTTTTACATTTAATTGCAGTTTGGTCTTTAAATAGTATCAGAAATTCTCATTTGCAACTTTTGTAATAGCATAGATGTATGAACAGGTGTTAGAAATGCTATATATTAGTTACATTCAAGAATTTTAAAAATTGTCAACATCAAATGCATACTGTAACAATGTAACAATGAATCCAAAAAGAACTCCGAAGCTACCATTCCCCCAACAACATTTAGTTATTCTCTCTTTAAGTGTTCACATTTAGAGAGGAATCGGTCAACATATCAGGAACAACTTACACAACAAACTGCTCATCAGAAAAAAATGATCAAAAAGCTGAATCAAGTCTTTAATAGTATTAACAAAAATGTGTTTGCACCTGTTATTTTGTCGACCCTTTGCATTTATTAACAGGACAACGTGTGTGTCTAATGTACAGCAGATGGCACTATGTGATCAGAGTAAAATACATGTACCTCAGACAAATGATGTTGCATTTTTCAGTTTGCACATATTTGTGAGTATAAATGAGTTTCAAGTGGGGAGATACAAAAAAAACATTCAATCTAAATTAAAAGGGGGAAAAAAAGAAAAGTTATTCTGTGTTATTTACAGTCCATTGTATCATAACTTGGACTGACTGTTATTAGAATTGACCAGTAGGTGGCAGCATACCACCACAATTCCATTATACTTGTTTTCTTTCCCATCCTCATCACTTCCCAGATGCTGTTTCCTCCTACTTTTTATTTGATGGATTTTTTTTAATGGCAATTAGCATCTGTAACACAAACCAACACAAATATCCAATAGACCAACTTATTGCACTTTAGGCATTGCAATGCATATGCCTGTCCCGTATTTTTAACTGAACAATAGCCTACTTGTTTTTTCTTTTATTACATCGAAATTTCACTGACTTTTTAAATTGTATTTAATCTAGGCCAATTTTAGGATATTTTGATATATATTGTATGGCAACGGTGCATCATATTCCGTGCCTGCACACCAATGTGGGAAGATAGTTTTAGGATTACCCTGTTATATTAATAGGAACAATAATAACTAATAAGGAGATGTCGAGTATTTTATATTTTATTCATTAAAAAAAATTCCGCTTAATTGACGCAATTTAAATTCACACTGGCACACTGAGTTAAACACACCGGCAGCAGGCTGTTTTTTCTTTTCATTTAAAACAAAACAAATCTCATCCGTGCACAAATCCTATTTCTCACAATAAGTCAGTCATAATATAAGTAACATGAAATATAGCATTTAAAATGTTGACAGTAGAGAGAATAAGACAAGATACACTTTTCGCGTTTCTTACATTTAAAAAAAAAAAAAAGTTGCCCCCCAACCCTTTCTATTTTTCAGTTGATGATAATCTGGTCATTCAATTCTTGACCGTGAACGTCTCAGCGGTTTGGAAAAAAAGAAAAAAAGAAAAGAAAGACGAGACAGAATCAAGCAAAGCCTTTTAACTACTGCTGACTGGCTTTGGATCTACTATTAAATGCATTAATAGACTAAATTACCTTGTGAAGGTATGACAAGAATGGATAAGACAATTCCTTCATTCAAACAGTGCATCTAGCCTACTTATTCTTTTTGTAGGCCAATAAAGTAATTATTTAGCAGTGATTTTATTAGATAACATTTAGAATGAGGTATAGTTAGTCTAAACTCGTGTTTACATTAAAATACGTAGGCCTAATTGCATGTAATAACAACAATTTGTAAGATATTTACCATTATTGATTACCCATCGTTTTACTATATCACTTCCAGACGATCATTAAGTCTTTTTTTTCCCCTCTGCAAACTGATTGAACTAATAAGGTGTATCTAAAATGTATTTAAAAATGAAAGCTGGTTTAAAATGTGTAGCCAAAAATGCCATTAGTGAGGCTGAACGTAGGCTACAGTTTAAATCCGGACTTGAAGGATACTGAAGCTGTCCATGCTGTTTCCTGGTTTACACAATCTCACATTTTATCTTCATTTTGCATCGATGTAGCCTACTTCGTCGGGATTCATTTTCACAACAGTGATTACATATTTCTTTTTTTGCAGAATTATAATAGTCTTAATAGCATGTGAGCGACGTAGTTTACTAAACAAATATGACGGGGAAAACGCACAACTTCCTATATATATATATATATAAAAAAAAAAATGTTAAAGATTAGAAAGGAAAACAGTGTCGTTTGATGTCGGTCACTGTGTGGTCGCCATGGAGAAGGATATCACAGAAAAAGGAAAAGTTCTTGTTGAAAAAAATTGCAGGAACACTACGGTAATATTTATATAGTGATTCTTTTCTCATGTAGTTCCCACTTGCGGATGTCTTTGCATTAAAGCGACTTCTTGGTGATCTCATTCATATGAACACACGTTTCTCAGATACAGCAACTTATCTTTTGGTTGTAAGGACCGTCCCGTTACTGGAAGGTTACCGGTTCACTCCCCAACAACAATGCATTACCCTATCCTACTAGAAGCTTCCTTAACACACTACTCTCAGCCCTCTGATAAAAGCGGCCGCTTAGAGAAACAGGCAACCAGACCGTGAAACGTTTGAAAAAGGAGAAACAAACTTTTCAAATTACTTTTGTGTTTACTTAGCAGGTGGCCCTGACGTCACACGGGGTCGCAGTACGCCCAAAAATAACAACACACCTCCGCGCACAAGCAAGTGCCTCCCCTGGGGGGGTTTCTAGTCCCAAATATACTTGCTTGCTGCGATACAGCTTGATGTGTGTGTTTGAATCGTAACGAAAAAAAAACAAGCCGCGTCTTCCTCGCATTGCGCGTCATTCAAACAGGACTCAGTGTACTGCTTTTCCCTCTGTTGCATTAGTAATAACAGCGGCGTTGACGGGAGACAGCAGGAGAGAGTGTGTGTGTCTCCGACAGCGGTGCCCAGCGGAGGAATATTGAGCTTTTTATTTACTCTGCAGCTTGTTGTTCATTTTCCCTGCGTTATGGTGAACTTGTACAGTCACGTGTGAAGATCTCTGCAAACATAGAGGACGACGACTTCTCACCTGGTGTGTCCCTTTGACTTTACCGCGAGGAGAATATACCTGCCTTTTTTTTGTGGTAAGTTTGTCTTCTTGTGGTTAGCCTATTTCTCTCCGCACTCTTTGACTTTTTGAATTAGGAAGTGGACCGCCGGCCACAAGTTTGTTCTGTGTTATCTAGCGCTTAACTTGCAACATTATTATTTACTCGTTGCGCGTGGACTTTTGTCGTGCTTTTTAATTAGCGAGCAGCTGTTAACATATTTCACCTATATTTTAGTTCGGCTTTTTCATGTTGGACCTTCAGACAGCACTGTCCAAGCTTTGCCTGCTCTGAACGCTGAACACTGACTTTTGAAAAGCCCACTTATTGTTTCCTATCTGCATTTTTTTTTTAACCTTTAGCCTAATTCAATGTATAAACGCGGCTTCCAAATTGTAGCCCATAAACCATTTTTATTAACCACCAAGTGATAAATGGCATATCTAAAGACGTATTGTAAAAGGTAATCTGTTCAGAAATGTGCTGAATTCGGTAATATTATTGATAACTGCCCTGTTAGTTTTATTTGATCTAAACGCGTCTTTAACAACATCTAATGTCAGATTATATCTCCATTAAATGTCATTAAAAGTCACTTTACTGCCTATTTAGTGTTTGCTGTAATGTATTGGTTATTGCTAAATTAGTACAAACATATGTAAACGGTGGATAAATTATGTTACATACAACTTGTTATATGTATATCACATATTAAATCGACATGACATCTTACTTTTCTTATTTATCAAATAGGCAAGGATTACTGCAGTTCTTAAAATTCCTTTGGTGTTGTTGCCATGGTATTTCCATGTGTGACATAAGGGTTGCATATAGATTTAAAAGCATTTTTTTTTTTCATCCATGTTTTTAAAATAGCATTGTCACAGTTTCTTTAGCTCAAACACTAAAAATGAAATGCAATTAGATTCAGAGCATAGGCTGCAGTTGTTTATAATTATCAATGCTTTATCTGCATGATCGATATCTATGATTATCAGCAGTCAACACCTTACCGTGCTTGCTTGCTCCATTTTTATATTCCATCTTTTTTTGTCCAGAAACAAACAGGGATGCTGGTAGCATATCAGAATTCATGATGACTGATCTAAAATTCTAATTAAGCGAAACAGTAAAAGCTTCTGCTGAGTTCCTCTATTTCACTCTCTGTGTCTTGCCACTGTTCTCTTGCAAATCACTGTGGCCCAAAAATCAATACATGTAATCTTTTGGTTAAAGAGAGACTAAGAGGTAGTGGGAGCTGCTGAACTCTTCGGGCCTGTCCTCTGATCAGCTTTCACCCCTGGATTAGCTGCATCGACCCTCCTTGTTTGAGCCGCAGGGTGCACAGGTGTTCCCTCCTCAGTTATGCAGGTGTGGGCCAGTTCCCCCCCTCACTCAGCAGCTCTCACTCTTCAAAGGCCAGGCGGCAATAAATGCCCCTTGTGAAATATGGCATCGACAGTGCACAATCAACCCCTTTGTTGAAGTGCCCCTGTAATCATTTCTTAAAGCATGTTTAAATCAGTCCCTACTCTCTTGTTTACTTGTTGTCGGGGTGGTGTGTGCAGTAAGTAAGGCCACTTGATTTTGTAAAACAGGATGCATTTTTTTCTCCCAAGGCAGTGGGAGAGATTGAGAGAGACTTGCCATTAGTCTCCCTCCAACACTGACCGTTGTTGGGAGCAGTGCACTTATTACCCCGACTCTCCTTACTCTGCGTCCATTTTTTGATTGCTGCATTTATCATCGGGCGGTCGTGCTCTACATTATGGTAATAGGAAAACGAATGTCCTCCACAGGATTAATGTGTATACCCTGTCATACGTTTCAATCATTTATCAATGTTAAGATTCAGCTTTTAGCTCAATGAACACTGGTTGATGCGTGGTTTTATCTTAAGTACGGAAATTGTTGCTTCCAGCTGAGCTGATGTAGAAAATGCTTTGCAATTTGTTTTTGAAATCTGAGAGTCCTATGCAAACTGTGTGTGCATTTACTGTGAATGCAGAAACTGCTCAATCTGACAATACAGGCAACATGCAAACTGGCAGATTTAGAATCAAATCCAAATGTCCAGAAAGTGGATTTTCTGCACAGATCACATCAATACTGTTTTGAGTCAGAGTACTTTTTAGGCAGTGAAACACTTTAAGATTAGCTTTTGAATTGCACCCATCCCCCAACACCTCTGTAATGAAACAGACTGCTCGCTCAACCCTTGAGGTGTTGCTGAATTTGGGGGGAAAATGGGTACGAAAAATGTAAAGGGAGTGGTGCACCAGCTTCATTTTTCTAACCATCTCACTGAGCTCATCCATCCATGTACACAGTGTGCTTTCATATATAGCTAACTTGGTCCTGTTACTCAGCTTAAAGGCAATTAAATGGCAAAAGCTCAGGTTTTATCCCGGTTAACCTAATAGAAATGTTTCCATGACAACCTCCATGCAAGTTAAAGCAACCAGAAGTGATCAAGTCCCCCCCCCCACCCTCTCCTTCTCCCCCTCCCACCCACTTTGGTTCCCTCCCCCCTCTCCTGTAAGAATGGAATTTGTGTTGACAGTTTTGGCCTTTAATGGCACTTTTGTGCCACGCAAAAGTATTTGTTTACCAGGATCATATACTGCAAGCTGTCAGCTTGGGAGAGATTGACTTCTTAAGATAAAAGAGTGTATTACATGCTTAAGAGGCCACCCTTTTGCACTGTAATTATCCACATCACAGTAATGATGTTTTGTGTGCCACAGTTACTGAGAGTCTTGAGACAGCTCAGACTTTTTTAGTTACGCTCTAGGTCACTTCTTAAGCCTGACTCGACACTGTTGTGAGGGAGAAACGTTGTGACTCTTTGGCCGGAGAAAGCTGTGCAGGGTGGGGTCAGGGGATGAGGATTAGAAAAAGAGATTGCAGGCTGCCCACACAAGGGTGAGATAGTTCCTATCTGAGGAAAGAGTCCGTGACTAGCCATTTGTTTCATCTCAGTTCATAGTCACATGTAGAATTTGTTTGAGTTTACTTTTATGGGTTTCATGTTTGCTTGGCCAAGTTCAAAAAGACTGCGGTTACATATTTACTTAGACCAAAACAATCAAGTGTCAAAATATCTCGCAAAGATTGTTTTCCAAATATCATATCTTACGTCATCATACCTCCCTCCAAGGATTGTAAAGCCACAAAAAGTGTAGCTTTTGGCTGGTGTGTGTATAACCTCGCAGTGTGTCGGATTCTGAAATGGAAAAGGACATGCATGTTAAGTTCTAAAACAAACGTTTGGTTTGCTTACACAATATTTCTTTAAAGCTATGTAGGATAATTTATGCCTTTTCATAAGGTTTAGAGTTCACCTCTTGGCACCATAGTCTTGACGGTGACCTTGTAGTTTAATAGTCTCCTGTTGAGCAGACACTCCAAGCTGCCATAATAAGCTTGGCCTGCAACACTAACTGACTTGTCAGTCTGTTTGTCTAATAAACTTATTTGAATCACAGTACACCAGCAAAAGCCACAGACCTTTGCTAGGTTTTTTATTTATTTTTTTTTTTTTAACTGCCCTCAGTTTTTCCTTGTTCCTTGTTGAGTTAAGATGTGCATGTTTACTTGCTGGTCAGTGTGGTGTGAAGGCATGGCAGCGCTTATTCAAGTCACGGTCAGATGGACAATGTCCTGGTGTGAAAAAATGTGTTGGTTTTGGGGTCTTGCCCTGAATTAAAGATAGAGGGTCACTCATGGTAAAAGGCAAGGTCACTGTTGCTGAGAATGCATTCAGCCTTCAGCCTGTCACTCGTAAACAGTCAAACCTCATGTGAGACAGCACCGTAGGCTAACTCAACAGTGGTAGCTAACTCAACCATTGTTCAAAGGGCCTTTATTAAGACATCTCTGGCATCTTTTAGTAATGACAACATCATTGTATTGTTAGTGGTAGGTGTGATAGATACTGTATGCTGCACATTTTACAATACGTAATAAGTAAAATGAGGAAAAACAAAGTTACACTTCTTTGGGTCAATTCCAACCTAATAAATGTCTGACAACCAGAGGGTAATGATCTGAAAAAAATGGATTAGTTTTTTAATGTATGCATGGCTAATATAGCTGAGCTTTAGCCATAGATTATTTGTGTTTCTGACCAGGATACAGATACATAAATACTTAACAGTTAGTGTGTTATTATTACCTTTCCAAGGACCTTTCCTCTTTACCCAGAGAGAAAGAAGGAGAAAATGTTTATTTCAAACATTTTGTGAGAGGGAAAAAAACATGGGGGAAGTGGGGGGGGGTTGTGACAGTAACAGTTTTTGACAGGCACATTAGGCTGCAGAAAGAGCATCCAGCTCGAGGCTGAGGGCATATGGTGCTGCCTTCTGCCGGCGTCGCTCTAGACCAAGTTACAACACTCGCGCAGGGTCACGACTGTCTCAGGTTTGTTCCTTCTGTCTCCCTCGTCTAAATAAAAACAGTAGGAAAAATGGAAGTGGGGGGTTGGGTGGTGGTGGCGGCAGTGTTGAGTGGGTTTGGCGGGCAGGGGTGTTGTACAGTAGCTGTGTCTTTCAGTAAAGGACAAAAGGAATGTTTCCAGTCGAGCCCTTTGGGCCAGGACACAATTTGGTCAAAAACATGGAGGAGAGTCGTTTGACATTTTCAGAGATGCATTGCTGTTAGTGTTCGTCGTTTCACGGCAACACACGCTCCAACACAATGTTTCTTTCTGGCATGGTGAATACACAATTGCATAGAACATATTAGCAGTTATCTAGTGACAAGCAAGTACAGTTTAGTGATTTAATCTCCTTTCACCATCTGAACACCCAGCTTGTGCTCTTGGATGGCAACCCCTAATCCTACTCTAAACAATGACCGTGTTTTCACCACATTGGCGCTGTTAGGTTTTCTACTCTGTAATGTGGAGAGGATGGACTTGGATAATGTGTAGGATGACGCAGGGCTCTGGTCTGAAGACAGCGGATCGGTAGGAGGGTAATTACAGGCTACTGTGCGGCTCTCTGGATTTTCCCTGGATCACAGCTATAGGCCTCGAAGCTCAGCCTCCATTGCTACTCTCTGAGAACGAAATAAAATGGCCACAACATATGGAGGCAGCAAAACAATGGTTTATTTTTATGATATTTGATGAGTGGTTTTTAATTTAGATTGTCACTTCTGGCAAGCAGCAGGGCAGATGGTGCAGACTTGAGTGCCCATTAGAGCCTAAATACCTCCGGGCAGCTGTTGGTCATAAACTTTATTTTTTGTTTTTTTCATGCATGTTTTTTTTCTCTTTGCATTTTCTCTCTTTAACACGGCTTGGGTCAAGAGGAGTCAAACCTGTTACAACACCTGTTTCTGCATATGCAAATCTGTTGTTTTGTCATTTCATTAGGCAAGGCAAAAAGACATGGGTCCCTTGTGGTTGCAAATGCGACTGGCACTGGGCCCAATTGGCAGGCTACACAGCAGAAAGATGCTCGAGGCGGGGTGAGGGGAGGGACGAGATGTTGGCTTTCTTTAGGAAAGCAACTCAGCCATCGGATGCCTTCACATTACATCTCAATCTGGATTGGTTCCTAAATTTCTGACTCAAACTTGTCTTGGAATTGAAGAAGATACCTCATTATCTGTCTTTGTCTTCACTAGCTGGAAGTGAATGACGAAAGGCATGCCCAGTAGCCCAAAACTGGCATACGCGTGTCCTCCTCCTCCCATTCTCATCCCTTCATCATCTGGTGCTCTCCCGCAGCGCTCGCCTCTTAACCACATGTGCCATTGCCGGGCCTGCTCTTGCTCTGGGGCTAATTGTTCACTGGTAAACTGCATGCTTGTTGGTGGGGGTCTCCCCTTCATACAGGCACACAGCTACAAAGCAGGATGGTGGCAGTGGGTGGGTGGGGGGTAAGATCATGATCTCTCCATGCAGTTTATTTGCGCTGTATAAGTCTGAAGATTGTCGGTTGTAATCCGGCCTGTGCTCTGAATGCAACAAATACACCATGAAATTAAAGGTTATTGCAGGAGCGTAATGCAAAAGCTCTGTTCAAGATTACCAAAGCTGTTTGCAGACCTGGGGAGAATGAGAAGGGGGGACAGCAGAGTATGCTTTTGTATGCTTTTCTTTCCTGTTTTTGACAGTCAGTCCAAGACTCTCCCTCTGAGAACTGGATTGGTTTGTCATTTTTGAACAGATATTGATTACTATTCTTTGATTTGCCTGCAGTCCAGTTGTATAAAAAGCCCTAGGGACACTGCATTTAGATTGACTTTGTCAAGTGGTTGCTTAAAGTTTAAAATTACATGTTGAATTTTTGCTCAGTTTGGTCTTCTTTTCTAGTTGTCCAGTATAACTGACCTGTGGCCGAGTCCAGTCTAATCCATTGTTACTTGTTCTAATCTAGTGCTATTGTTGTCTTTTCCTGAGTGCCTTCCTCAGCCTAGACCAAAGACTTAGATGGATGGATGGAAAGACCTAGGACTAGTACCGGTGCTGAGTTAATCTCATCTGATAATTTAGGCCTTCATCCTCCTCCCTCTCCTGTCTTTTCTCCCCCTCTCTATCTTCCTCCTCCCTTCTCTACCATGGCTTGGTGGGTCTGATTTGTAGTTCTGCTCCTCTCTCACCACACAGACGGCATTAAAGCCAGGCCCCACAAGCCCCCTCTGATACGGGAGAGTTCATTAGAGATGTGCCTTTGATGGGCAGCCTTTTCATGTGACTACCGGTTTTTCAAATACCTTGATGTAGAAGCTTAAGAAGGCATTGTGCTGTAAGCCCTCCTTTTGATGCGACTTATTTAGATCTGCATAGTAAATCAGGGGGGAGTAAATAACCAGCCAACAGATGGAAGCAAGGAGATAAGGCACCAGTGAACAATCGCATTTGTATTTTGTTATGATGTTGACAGCAGCTAAAATTCACTAATCTAGAGCCACTGATCTGCATTTCAAAGAAATCTCATTTAGCAGCGGGGAGGATAAAGTTCCTCTCATTGTGTCTATTTTATTGCATTCTTCACTAATTTATCTGCCCACAGATTTAACGTGCAGGGCTTGGTGGTAGGAGCTGGCGTCCGCGCGTTGCATAGGGGGTCTTAAATACTGTGAAAGCGGTTACGTCTAGACTGTGAGCGGAGGGTAATTACACGTCTGACCATGAATAGAATGAGCTTGAAGACTCATCTTTCTTCGGGCGGGCCTGAATTGCTCGACTAACACTGATAAGGAGCATTTGGTCCCCAAAGAAATATTGCCAGTGACTTTCCATAATGCCCCCCTAACCCCCCCCTTTTCCAACACCGAGGATGGTATTTACTTTTAAGATAAAGTTATTGTGTACAGTAATCTGACTTGTTAGCATAATGTCCTCTTTCATCGCAGGACCCTCCTTTTTCTGCAGTGTGGAAGTATTTGTGGTCCGGGTCTTAAATAGTTTATCTTGACTTAGTGCACGAGCGCTTTATGTAAATATCAGCCTATAGCATTATTAGGCCTTCATAAATACTTGAATGCATTTGCCATATTTATAAGTTGATAGAATTTACCAGTGGTTTTGTATTTGGCATAAAGATACGTGTGGTATTTGTAAATCCCCACGAATTGGAGGTCATACAGACTAATAGCATTCCTAATGCTTTTCCAGTGAATAAAATATGACATCTGCACAGCCTAGAGGTGTTGTGATAGTGAAATATACTTAGCAGCAAATCATTTTAAGTAAAGGGGCGTTAACTTGGGAAAAAAAAAATTTATATCTAAATTACATTTAAAACTCTCGGTTTTCTTTACTTCACTGTCAGGTTGACAGCTTTAGTTCTCAAATGCTCCAATTAATTGGGATTCTATATGATCCTAAACTTGTCAAACCTTTTCAACATACAATGCAGTGGTTGGTGCCCACCCCCACCTCGGACCCTCTTACCTCAACATTTTTCACAAACTCAAAACAGTGAAAAATTAAAGCAGTTGGCATGTTTTTTTTTTCAGCTGTGCTCTTTGAGCTGAGGGCTTTTCGTACAGTTCAGAGAGCACATTCCTTAGGATTCAGCAATCGTTGGTTGCCTGTAGGGGTCATTGGAATTCTGGGAGAATAAAGGGAAGGGGGGAGGGGGTGGGGGGTTGGGGGAGTCTTGGAGAGGAACGTCCAGGCCATTTTGTGCCCCTCATGCCCCTGGCAGCAGAAATTTGCCCCCACAACGCTCCTCAATGAGGAGAATTCAAAATATTTTTCCTATTTCTCTAAAAGTGGGGTGTGTGCAGTAAAAATGTCCAGAGCAATCTTTAGCTGCAGTTGTGGTATTGTATACTCCTGCTGCAGTTGTGTGATTAACACACAAAATCATCAATACTAATGGTCTCTAAATTATAGCGATGCATAGCATGTGTACTTAGATGTAGACAGCTAAATGGACCTACATGAGAAATCAATCGTGTCAGTTTAATAGTGTGATTTACTTGGCGTTAAGAGCTTGAGCCTTCCAGGCACTGCACCTTTTAACTTGAGAGAGTGAGGAGTGTGTGTGTGTGTGTGTGTGTGTGTGTGTGTGTGTGTGCGCGCGCCCCCCCATCACACACACACACACACACACACACACACTCCTCACTCTCTCAATGCGCCCCCCCATCACACACACACACACACACACACACATATATATATATATATATATATATATATATATATATATATATATATAAGCTCTCGTGCTTCATTGCAAAATCCAGGTGCACTTTGTTGTTCCAAAGTTTATTGCTTCACCTACAAGCTGTACAGACAATGGTTATGCAAGACACCATCTAGCCCACACATGTCCACACCAGTACTGAATGTACCTAGGAAACATGAAAAAGATCAGCCTTTCATGAATAGCTTTTGGACTAATGTTATCCTTTGCTGTTTTGTCTTATCTCAGATAGCTGACATCGCTGGACTCCTTCCACTCCTGTGACGGACAACAACCGCAAGTTCTCTCCCCTAGGGTGAGTATTTGAACATGGTCCATTCATGTCCACCTGTCAAAGAATCCTTAACCTTGTTAAGATTAGAGTAGCATTAACAATGTATTTTCAAGGATTGGTGTTGAACTGAATGAACAGTAACCTGCAGTGTATTCTCAAGATCATTCTTCTTTCCGAATAAAACTCTTCTAAGGCATGTCCTTTTTTGTTTTAATAAAACTAAACTATTTTTTTTCTTTTTTTTGTATTAAGACCCCAACTGTGTCTATTGGTTGTGGTGTTACAGTATTGTTAGCCCTACTGTGTTTGGGTGATTGTAGTGGCTATTGGAGGTCAAGGGGGCCCCACCCCCCTCCTCAAATGTAACAAATCTTCATCTCGTCCACCTTGATAGAACTCCCCCTCCACTGGGCAACCTTTCAGTTGTGCCTGTTTGGTTTTCACACCCCAAGGATTTTCAATCTACTCTGGCTTAGAAGTTATGATATGCATTATGGCCGACAAATGTGGGCAAGCTTGGATATCAGTTTTAAAAAAAAAAAAAATTATTTACTTTGTTGGTTGAGATTTGTAGCCTAGCAGAACCGAATTAACTGAACAGGGTTATATTAGCTCTAACCTGATGTTAGTGTACCTGGTATGTACTCTATACTAGCTATACAGAAACTAGAAGGCAGAGCTACAACTTTGTTCAATGTACTGCTCATATTTGTTAGTCCGAACATCTATTTTCCCCTCTTTTCTTTTTAGGATGAAATATGCACACTCTGCGCCCGTAGAAAAAAGCAGACGACACACACTGTAAAGTCCAAAGTGGTAAGTGATAGCAGTTTATACTGTCCTTGCATGCCTGGTATTGTGTTTTTCCCCAGATAGATGTGTCCACTGTAATGAGCCACATCAGTCATACCTGTTAGTGAGGTTTGGCTTCAGAGTAACACAATCCTGGGTGCTGAAATGACAAAATAGCACAGCCAGGTATGAGAAAAGTGTACCTGTTAGTACGTGGACCCAACTTCATTGAGAAGGCGATCATCATTTAAAATGTTGTTGGGATGTGGGTGATTTGCGCACATTTCCCGTAGTAACTTATTTCAAATGCTAAGACAGATATTTGTATGCATTTCTCAAGCACAATGTTGTTTTAGCTGAGCATTAAATAATACACATGAGTGAAATGAGTGAAATATATGGGTGATATCAAATATTATCTGTTAATCAGCTAATATTAAAAACTCTTTAATTGATCCTGCGTTATTGTAGTTCTGCAAAACTTGGTCATGGTCAACGATGGCTCCATTTTCCAAGCTAATGATACAAGATGGTGTTTGTCACCAGGTCAGTCCACAAATGAGTGTGAGGAATCTCAGGTCACGTAATGGGAATCGCCAATTGTGTCGCCATCATGACTAATGTGGCCATTCTATTGATTAGATCTCTCGTATATACTCATGCATCCGTGCCGCACGAGTGCGCGTACACACACATACACACACACACACACACACACACACACACACACACACACACACACACACACACACACACACACACACATTTCCAAACACTTCCAGGTAGGGATGGTGAGAAGAAACACAATACAATTTTTAATTTTTTTGGTTTCAAAGTATGTCTTTGTGTGTGCGTGCGTGCGTGCGTGTATGCTTGTCAATGTTTGAATGGAATAATTTGCTACAGGTATGTTCCATGTGCTGTCACTCAACAATCAATGTCTAAATATACAAAATCAAAGTGAAATGTACTTTTTGGTTTAAAGCTGGAAATTGCTGTCCATTTGCTTTGAATCAGGCCATAGGTTTATTTACATATTGTACCCCCAACTTAAGGTGTGAAATATATTTATCAAAGTGCACTTCTCGTGAAGAAGCACCTTTTGAGACACAGATTTGATTAAAGCGTACTGGCAGGCGTGAAGATGCTGGGTGGCTTGGCTGCAGAACCAAGTCCACCTCCCCAAGAGTCCTATCTTTTCAGAGTAAAGCAGAGTCTAGATTTCCTTTTCAGCCTAAAAGAGATTTAAATATTAGTTCTTAATTTGTGTAGTATTCAGTTAAATCTTCAAAGATGAACTCTTACTGCATATCTGCTGGCCTAAAAAAGTCCTTCTAATCATTGCAAAAAAGTGTAATTGCCCCAACAGTGCAAGCCGTACTTCCAATGTAGACATATATAAAAATCTACAGCAATTAAATATATCTTTGACTGCTTTAAAGAAGCCGCAGTTCGGACTGAATAGCCCTCTGCTCACATTTCCAGTTCGAAATTGATTTCTTGTCATAGATCAGAGACCTCTTGTCATTCCACTTCCAATCCTCAAATGGTTTCTCTGAGCCTGCTAACTGTCGTCCCTGTGAGTGGGCAAACAGGGGGAACCTCCACGGATCTTTACCCTGGGCACTCGGAGCAGTCGAGGGGGTAGAGGCAGAAATCAAAGGGACTTGGATCATTCCCCATTGCCAGCCTCCATTGTCTAGCTGATTTGGGATTGCTGGAGAAGGTGAAAACTGCGGGGTGGAGTGTGGGGGTGGATGGAGATCAGGCAAAGCAACCCCCTTTTTTTCTAATCTTTATCCACCATTAACCCCAGTGCCCCAGTGTGTGGTTGAGATCAGGGCCATTGGTCAATCCCCCATTCACTGCCACCCAGAATATTTTAAAGTTAAGCCCCCTCGCTTAACAAAAAAAGTCTTACTCATCAAAGGTTTACTCTCCCTTCTTTTGCTCTCATTCCCAAGGATCTGCTGCCGTTCTTCATGCACGCTTCTCTCTATGGTCCACTGTTTTGTCTTCACACTTAGGCAAGGGGGAGGGAGAGAAGTTGGAAGTTTTGAAAGTTCCCCAAGTTTCCATATTTCGATTTAATAAGGTTCGGTTTGGGGTCTGATAGTGCCACGCTGTGAGCAAATTGGAGCAAAAATGGATTGGACCAATGATGTCCTGCCCTTTGCTGATCTCTGGGATTAAGAGCTGTCCTGTTTTTAAATAGACTCCACAATTGTACTTACATTATTTCCGCAGAGGAAATATTTTTCCCACCTGGAATGTATATTCCCAGCTTTTTTCCTCCGGTTCTTTGCTGGTGAGAAGAACGCCTCATATGAAACCCATCACACATTGGAAAATATAAGCATAACAAGGCTGAATTCAGTCCGGATTCCTAGTCCATATGAACATTTCAGATTCTTTCTCTATACTATATCTTTTCTTGACAGGTGTCAGGTATTTATCTCGCACAGGTCTTATGTTAAAGAGAAATGACTGACGGACAGAATACAAAAACAATAGTGGATGTGGCGATGCAGGGCAGACGGTGAGGAGTGAAGAAAAGAGATTACATGTAGAGTGTTTGTCCAGAGTGCACAGTTGCCATGAGAATGGAGGGGAGGTGAGGAGGATCAGAATAAGAATTGCCGTCATTTCTTGAGGAGAAAATAAAGAGGCTCAATGAGTCTATTGATCCTCTTGGCTGCCTATGCTGTTCTCTCTTTATTTCGCTTTCCCCCACTCTTTTATCCAGTTGTTTTTGAAATGCCAAATCGTCATGCTATTTTGCAGAAGAATGTGATTTGGGAAATTATAATAGTAGGGGTGTTCAAAAAAATCTATTCATATTCAAATCGCAATTCAAGTTCTACCGTTTTCAAAATCGATTCATAGAATTCAAAAAATCAATTCATATATTCATTTTTTTATTTTTTTATTGTATGTCTACTGCAATCACATGGGAAAAGTAACTACATTTACATACTGTGAATCGAGAATCGTTTTTGAATCGATAAATCGATTTTGAATGGAATCGTGAGCCTAAAAATCGATATTGAATCAAATTGTGACATTTTCTGAATCGTGCACCCCTATATAATAGGAAAAAAAGATGCTTTTCCCCTCAGAAAACTCGGCCTCGGCATACTCTGAGGCCCCAGTAGTGTTGTAAATGTACACCTCATATTAGAGATGACTGATACTTTAGAAATGACTGATTGCAAATACTGCATGCACCAACTTCATGTCTATAAACGAGCAGGGATCGAGTGTTTCACATGTTATTCTTTCCCTGCAATTTAATTGGAGAAAGCTTGGGTGCGGAAGCTGGACTCGATGGCATCTCTCCAAGAGCCCGAGATTATTGTGAAACCCAACCCGAGGCAGGCATGACATCAGAGCAGCATGACATTAGTTTGAACTCCTTATTTCAGGTGGGAAGAATTATGAGTGGCTTCACTCGCAGGTGATCGTGTCCAATGAATCGGTCGCACACAGTCGCACATTCTTCTCCCAAGGTCTACATGCTGATTGTCTTGACAGATTGAACTTGTGTGTTATCACCAGACTGTCACGCAGCCTCATTTTTCAGCCTGCACACATAGCCCTCAGTTTATGTTAGCCCTTCACAGTCCAGTGTTTTATAGGGATATTGTTATTATGACATAAACTATATCTACACTATTTTAACCCTACAGGGACTGCATACTATGTTTCAGTGTATAGAACGATCTTGAGACAAATCAATGCTGAATTCTTAGTATTTGAGTATTTGATTTCCAAAACGTGACATGACAAACATTAGGTTAATACCGTCATATACTGTACGTTATCCACAGAAATGGTCTTCTAGGAAACACATCTGTGTTTTTGTTCTAAATCAACCTCAGAAGAAATTGTGGCAATGCGATTTGGCTTCCTGTGGTGAAATAAGACTTGCATTCTTTAAGTAATCAGATACAAAGGTTTGTATAAATGTAAATGCGATTGTTTGTTCTGTTCTTTTATGTATGGATTGAGATTTTGTGTCATGCATATTTAAATAGAATGACAACAGCATTCAAATTGTTTCACTCTTACATATAGTCTTTGCATGTTGTTTTAATTACATAGTGTCTAGGTGTGTCTAAACTACACTTTTATTATTATGAAAATACCACTTTTATTGTCTTTGACAGTTAACATTCTTAAAGATTCCCTCGGCTCAAAAATGTTTTTCTTATGTTTATGTACCCTAAAATGCCTGACCTTGAATATACTGACTTGTATCTGTGCAAAGTCTGTCACAAGAGAGGTGTTTTTACATTCCTCTCCTGAGGGGGAGATCTCTGTGCACTTCCCTTAAATCTGAGATTTAAACGCAAGCTAGATTTCCTACGACACAGATTCAAACGCCAAACAGTCTCTAATATGCAAATGCCGGAAAAGAAACTCAGAGTGATCGGTACAGTACAGAGAGTGAAAACACACTGTCATCGTAGCTGTGTCAGCCACTGCAAGCTAACAAGCTAACAACCATTAACAGATGCTAACTACACTTACTATTCTGATAAATCTGTTAGTCGCCAATTTTGGTGCGCAACAGAGACCTAATCTAAGTCTGAGTCTGACTGACGCCGGGTTCAGGCAGGACGCCAAAACTACCGCTGCAGATTGGTTAACATGGGCACCAAAAGGAAACGGGCAGCGAGGATTCGCGCCACTCCCCCTCCTGTCTGAAACCGGCATTAGGCTTAAAGAAATGGCTGAATCTCTCCCGTTTTTCGAGCCATCTTGATGCACACTGCATTTCACCAGTCAATCTAGCGCAGGCAGCGTTGACTGGTGGGAAAACCATGTTAAACAAAATATTAATCGTACCAGAGTATTTTTACATACTTTAAAACATGTCTGGAGTGGGACGTTAAGATTCCTTCAGATAATGCTATCCTCCACTGTAGCGCTCTCTCTCTCTCTCTCTCTCTCTCTCTCTTTTTTAAAGAAAATGTTTCAAATCAAACCACACGGTCACAGCTACTGAAAAAGCTTTTACTCCAGAGGCAACAAGCCAAGTCCTTTGTTCATAATGATCACTTGATCGCGGGCTGAAAAGGGATACAGGCGGCAGCGAAATCCTACAAGAGCTTGGAATCTGGCTTCCTCACCGCAAACCACAAGCCCAGACACAGTTACTACCTGGTTGGAGACGAAATAGGCAGAAAGCATCCCTGTATGTGTGTGGTGTGGAAAGCACACACACACACACACACACACACACACACACACACTCACACATAGCATGCTCGATTTGGGTCATAGAGCTGACAGACAGTGGAATGTGAATGTGTGTATGTTGACAAACTCCACTGCACTCTGAATGGGGTTTGTGATTACACCTCATCATGCGTGCTGCATCGGTCCTGTCCCTGGCCCCCGATCCTTCTCCCTCGCTCTCTTCCCTTTCACTCCCTCTCTCTCTGCCCATTTCTTCCTCTCTCACCACACTGCCTCATGGGCAATCATGTGGTCACACTACCTGACTTCTTGCTGCTCAAGAGTGCAGTCAAAAACAGCCCGAGGCCCGTCATGTGGAAAAGATTCAGTTGGCACACAGCATACATTCTACCCCCCACCCTACAACTCCTCACTGTCTCCCACTAAGTAACTAAAGCACAAGGGTGTTTCCTTCCTCTGCTCACCTGTGAAGGGAAATAGCATGGCTTTCCTCCTGTCTGAGTGTGTGGGAGAGTGGGTATTTTTGTGGCCATGGCGCGTGGATGCTGCTTTAAACAGCCATGTGTGCACAAGTGCATGTGCGACAAGTGTAATGTGTGTGCTTTCGCCAAGCCGTCTCCCTCCCACACTCTGAGAGGTGCAGGCAGTTTCTCTTTGTCAGTTGAGTTGCACTCCTCATGTCATGTAACATAAAGCTGGCGGTCAGTGAGAGCTCTCAGCTGTCAGTCAGCTTGGTGGTCCTGGTCTGTCGAGCTGCTCACCTGTGTTTATTGGACAAGACCTGCTACTACCCAGGGAGAGCACCTTGTCTCCCTTTCGTTATTTTTCTTTCTCTCTCCCATGCTTTCACTTTGTTTTTGTCTATTTCTATCATTCCCTTTGTCCTTCTTCCTCACTCTTTCTCCCTGTCTCTCACCACAATATAGCTTTTTATTTAGCTTCTCTCTTTTTTCTTTTTTAAATCCCCCGCTACCTTTCCTCCCAGTTCTTCTCCCCGCTGTCCTATGCAGTTTATTTTTGCTGGCTTTCTTCCCTGCTTCTCTATTTCTGCTATCCCTGCTGTCCATTTTTTATTTTGTATTATTGTGGGACCTCTTTGTCAGTCCTTCGGTTTAAAGGCGTTCATCTCTGTTCATCTCTTCTCTGCACCTGGCTGAGCACACGCACAAGCATGCACACGCCGCCGCTAGACGACTGATTGAAACTTGTGTCTCAAAGTTGCTAATGTTCACTGAAGCATTATATTGTAGATAAAGTAAATAAACTAGGTTACTATGGGAGACATCTCTGGAATAGACTGCAGTGATCGGGCAGATGACACACACACACACACACACACACAGCCTTGCGAGGCTTTCTCTCTTTCACATACACCCACATAAACAGGCACACATCAAGTAAATGGCTGAAAAGGAGTCAGTGGTGTTGAGGTATGAGCGGAGCATAGGGTGGGGAGATATTTTCTATGGCTCAGGAATTTCACAAGTTTAATGTTTTTTGAGGAGCTCTCTAGAAAAGTTGGATTCAAGGGCCTGCAGTCAAGGGTCGCTTATGTCAGTCCATAGCATACAGTCAGTATATAGTAACTTTATAATGCTTTGCTATGTTAATTTCCCTGTAGCCGTACTTAACCAGACAGCTTTAACAGCTGTTGAAAGGTCTTTTAGGAAATGTTATTAACTTACCCACAGCCAAAGGTAGTCTCGATCATTTCAACTTCTTCCATTTACGTTCTCTTTACTCTGAACTCTGTAATACTACTTTTCTTTTTAGAAGTTCTTTCAAACCGTTGTCAGTCAGTTCAATTCAAATGGGTTTTGTTGGAAAGACTCATTAGCTAGGCTAGTTAGCATATTGCTTAAATGCAAGGGCTGACTCTTTGTGGCTACAGGGTTTTAAAGCGGCGTCCACTGAATGATCCCTCAGGTTAGAGTGCTTGCGAGGCAGTAAAGCCACACATCGAAAGGACACTGCATTCATATTTCCACCTGGTATTATATAAAACTCCCTTGTATTCACCGTGGTTCCATTCTGTGCAGTAAAGTGGTATAGGTGACATGGTAATACATTTGCATTGTGCCTGGTGATAAATACTCTACCAGGTCTTACTCACTCCGCTGCTTCCGAATGTGTCCGGACAGCGCCTGGATTGTCAAAGGCACTGGGGTCATTCAAAACTCAGTCTCCCTCCCTTCTGCCTTTTGTCAAATATTTCGGCGCGAGTGATAGTTTTCTCATTTATTTAGTGAATAGTTGGCGGGTGAAGAAGAAAGAGAGTTTTACATTATGGAAATGATGGAATGGGTTATAATCTCCCACATATTCATCACGGCAGACATTGGACTCTTGTGATACCGTCCTCCATTTGGCTATTGTTCCGGTTCTCTTTCCATGTACTGTTCCCCTCAATGGGCAAAGCAGGCTTTAATCCTGTCGCTCTTTGGAATGACAATGTTTACTAGCTATCATTCAATAAGGAGCCAGGAGCATGACACACATCCCTCTGTCAGTAAATGCTGTGTGAATGTGCTCGAACCAGATACAAAAGAAAGGTATTGTTAGCCCTCTGAGGATAGGATGGAAGCATTAGGCTAGTTCGACAAAGTGATCTGGGTGCGTGTTTTGTAACCTCCAAAACCTTTCAATCGTTATCGTTTTCGCCTGACTTCCCTGTCTCGCCCATACTTACTGTATACATTACAGTTATGACAAAATAAGCCCTGAACAGGCCTTTGGATTTTTCCTGTCCATACAACAACACATTGACATGGCAATGTTGGGTAATTATTGCCTGCAAGTAAGGATTAGGGTTGTGGATGTTGACAGTAAATTGGCTTTCAGAGCGTGTGGATCAGACACATTCTTGCAAAGAGTGAAGGTGTCTGTACGTAAACCCCCCCCCTTTTCTTTCACATCACTCTTGTCATGTATATACAGTTCACCAATAAATATGATGTTATTTTTTTCACTCACTTATTGTAAAGGACGCACAAGTGAGCTAATGAGATTTCTAAATATAAAAAAAGAAGAAAAAAAATCCAGGGAAGCTAAGATCTTTGTCTGGCTTTATTTTTCTCCGTTTTCTTTGCTCCCTCCAAATTGTTTTTCCTTCAAAGTGTTTTCACCATTGTGTCATGCACTGTTTTCTACTGTCACCACCTCCTGCGTGTGTCTCCTCGCTTTCGTGCTGCGCAAGAAATGAAAAACAATCGTCGCGACCTCCAGCGACCCTTCCTGACGCACAGACAGTTAAATGGTTTGTAAGACGTTTAATTACCAAATGGTATAATCGTTATTCATCTCATCATTAGATGTATGATATTAAGTGAATTGCCTCCCTTGGGTCCCTGTGTTTCACAGATCAATAGATTTAGATGGAGCTTGAAGGGGGTAGGGGAATGGGTGGACAGTTAAAACACTTCTGAAGCCCTTGAAATGAACACATGCATTGTTTGTGTGATGCACTGTGTTGACATTCCCTCATTTATTTATGAAATTAGCTTTTATATCGGTTTAATTATGCTAATGTCTATGTCTGCACCCAGGAATGGCAGTATGTCACTTTTTTTTAATGGATTTACAGCTCCTGGGTTTATTTTGATGGTGGAAGGACATGAAACAATGGACAAGGTTATGGCACCACAGACTTCCCATTGGCATAGTGCTTGCGTTTGCACTTTGGGACACTTTGTTGGTATCAAGCATTGTTTAAAGGCATTGTGAAGATTGCTAATGCAGCGTGTACACCTCTGAGGCCCAGTAGCCTGCAGCTTGATATCGCCTGTATTCCCAATGTGAATATGGCTGAGTGGTGATCGGGGACTTGCTGCACCACAAGCTGCTGTTCACTGCAGCCGGCACTTCTAGCCTGAGTTAATTGTCCATTATCTGCTATTATCTAAGCTCTACCCCTCTCTGTCTCTGTTATTCGCTCTCACTCATGATTCTAGCCGCCACCACCAGTTTCACTCCCTCAATTTGCTGTATCTACTGCCGTTTCTTTCTCTCTACCTACTCTAGCAACCTTATACCAGTGTTGTAGCCAAGTCCTGGCAACTGAGTTCAAATAGTAATAATGATTCCCTTTGTTCCTGAGGTACTTTAAACAGGATTCTGAACATGAAGTCAGCAAAGCGTCATGTTCATTTCTTGTCTTATCATCTCCCTACTTGATTGGGAGTTGCTTATGTGTCTGATATTCCCATCCAAAGTAAAAGGTTTGAAGAATATCTTTTTGAAAAAATTTACAGAATGCATTTGAATTACAATATTTAAAACGGTATGTTTAATAAGTATTGGATATCAGTGATCAAGACAAAATCTCTTGTTTTGGATGAATAAATACTGTTAATTGAAGTTTACAGAAGAAGAATCTTCTTCTCCTGTCTTTAGTTTGATAAGGTCATAGATCTATCTGCTAAAGTGTTTGAGGAATCCTCAGAAATTTCACTTGATGGCACTGTTTTCCTTTTTGCTCCAGCTGAAGCAACAGGGCATGTTTTATGTATGCTGGGCACAATGTGAAAAGCCTGGCTGTGCCACAGATATGCATGTCTTTTCTTTCGCTTCCTGTCCCTGGGCACTGAAAAACATGTGGGAACACTGACAAACAATATGATCATGCATTATACAATTTTTTTTATTTTTTTTTACAAAACATTACACTTTATATAATGTTAAAAAGATAGTACACATTGGCACAGTTACTGCACAGTAGTTCATACATTTTTTGTGTGTTTTGGAATATTTTCATTCTTTTTGCCTGATGCTTATTTTCCTTAAAAGAAAAGTTGGAGGGTTTTTATTCTGAATCTTGCCTCCTTAAAACATGCAAAGTATATTTTATTGTAATTCTTTTAGAAAACTGTCACTATTCAGCAGTTTAAATTAATTAAATAGCATTGTGCTGCCAGGCGTTGCTTTAAAAATTACATCAACATGATAAAAACTATAAGGCCTGGAGTGTTCCTGCAGTTCATTTCAGTCTCACACCTTCCTCTCAATAGGCGGTGGGCCGGTTTCAAGGTATACCGAGGTTTGAAAATGTCACGGTTTCAAAACCACTAAAATTCATCCTAAGGTATGAGTCTTTAAGGACAGAAAGTGCAGTTTAGAAATTCCTCTCCCTGCCAGTGTGCAGTGTGTTTCAAAATAAAATACATTGTGTTCAGTGGAACCCAGACATTTAAAAAATAATACATTTATAGCTGTCACTGCAATACCGTGAAACCGTGATATTTTTGCTGAAGGTTATCATACTGTCAGAATCTCATACTGGCCCATGCCTACCTCTCATTTTAAAGGGCTTTATTGTTTGTTATAGTTTGGAGTTTAGAAATACAAATTACTAAAGCATTAAATTCATTTGAAAGGGAAAAATGGTTGCCCTTTGTCCATTACTCTCCCCGCTGTCTAACAGGAGGGGGATTAAACTGAGTTTAAATAGAGGTTGGATGGATGGATTGGGGTGTATAGGGTGGTGGGGGTCAAGATCATATTAAGTACTCACAAAGCAAATGGCTCAGCATTAGGAAGTGTTGGTCTGGTCTCATGAGCAGCCTTTAAAGACGCAATATATCACAGTGAAAAAAAACTAGAGCTTGTATTTCAGCATCGTGCGCATCATAAATAAAGGTGTGCCATGTATAATTGAGGCTTGTGCATGGGGAACTCGGCTGGAGATGAGAAATGGAAATCTGTGTACTGGTAAATAGATAATCACACAAAAGTAATTGAGGTTTTCAAACCCCAATCTAGTCTGCCAGCAGGAGCTCGTTTGCATGTTAATCACGTCAGTGATTTCCCTTCATCACAGGGAAGTCCGTGCACACTTCCATAACCAGCTTTTAATTGCATTTAAAATGTCACAGAGGTGGAACACATGTAATTTAGCCAGAACTGTGTCCAAATTAATGGCTACTACTGAGACGCTCCATTGGACAGGGTTGGAAATGAGAGGCTGTCCATTGTTTGGGTCTTTATTAGAGATGCCTCCGTCTTCCAGTCTCTCTATGATAACATCTCTATAGCACCTTTTTGAAGTGTATATCAAGACTTTAAAATGAAATCTGACAAGCATTTTGTGAACGACTTAACACTACAATAGATGCCAACTTCTTGCTAAATAAGCCAAATGGATGGACATTAAAAAAAAGGTGGAAAAATAAACTTCAAAGGGAGAGACCACAAAGCCAAAGTGCTTGGTTTTAAATGGAGAAAGAAAGGGAGGAATAGTTAATTTCCTTTCATCACCAGGTGTTCTTTGGCGTATAAATTACCAAGATGATGTTTCCATAACACAGCTTAGGGCACTCCAGAGAGGGGAAACCTGCAAAACAGACCTATTTAATTTTTCATTGAGGTGGACCATCAGGAGCGATACGCCAATATTCCTCTTCCCCTTTTCCAGATGCCTTCTACACCACTGTATCTTACCAAAACCCAAGACCCTCTTACTTGTATTTTTTTTTAAATAGAAAAGATTCTGCCGAGACCTACATGAAAGGAAGGAACTGTTGAAATGTTAATTTTACCATCTGCTGTCGAGGCCTGCTACCTTTTTTTTTGTGTGTGTGTGCATTTTCTTTTTTCCCCTTGCCTTCTTTAATTCCCAGTAGTTCTGTTCTGTTTCATGAATGTGCTGCTATTTTGGCGTTTGAAGTCATGGGGTCTCTGCGAGCATGGCTTTGACTGGCTGGAAAATACAATGCCACATGGTGGCTGGTGGAGACTGTCCATTACTTTCCTGTTTTAAGCCCGGTCCCTCTCCTGGTAACCCTGTTTCTTATACCAGTCCCAAGGCTCCAGTTATGCTCCCATGCCCACCTCCAGTACAGTCTGTCAGTCTCTCTCGCTCGCTGACTTGGGCTTGCCCTTGCTCTCCCTCCTTCCTGAGTGTGCACGTCTTAAGGGACCTATTTAGTCTGTTTATCTTAATGCTGAGGATTTTAATCACTCGGTTACAAGACCCCTAGCACCTTTAGCTAATCAAAGTTTTTTTCCCCTCTCAGCACACATTATTGCTAGTTTTCCTGTAAGCTCAATAAACCCCAGCAAATCCAAGATAGAAATGCAATTCTCAACAACTGTGTTTCTCCATCTCTGTTTCGTCCTGTCTGCTCATCACAAAAGTTGACACTTTTAAAAGCAAAAGTATATTGCCAAGTTTGCTGTGAAGATTTTGCCAAATGGATAGATTCCATTGTGAGATTTGATAGTTGGCAATTAGGGTGAGACATCCTGTGTGCAGAGTTGCTTAGCATTTTCCTTGGCCGGGACCAGATTGTTTAGTCTGCTCTCATTGTGAGCTGTTTCTGAGCTGCAGTTGACGGTTGTTTGCAGAGCGCTGGGGGAAAATGTGAGAGGGGCCAGTGCCTTTCTCTATTTATTTATTTTCCCTGTCCTTGGAGCTGGAATCTGATTTGTGTTCATGTTTCTCTATTCTCTCTGAGCGGTTTTTAAGTGTGGCTGCTGAAATCTAGACTCTGTATGACCTCACCGCACGGCCTGTGTTTCATTAATGACCAGCCCTGTGGTTTGGGGAGAGGAATATTTTTCATATGACACCGCTTTGCATTAGCGTGGAGCGGCAGCTGCACAACCACAAAACCATCCAATTTTGTGGCTTTGAAAGGTGTGAAAAGTTCAGCTCCCTATAGCAAGCATTGCATTTATAATTATAGTCAGTGTATGCAAAAGTGCACGTATATGTGTCAAGGAGCGGAACTACTGAAGACTTGTAAAAAAAAAGAACAAAAAAAAAGTCACCTGCTAATGAAACATTTGACTTTCATTCTCCTTGGCAACTCGTGAAGTAAATAGTGGAGATATGTTTGATAAGAGTGAGACGTTTACACACATGACATGCTACGTGCCTAAGAGAAGCCACCTAAAATAACAAGCAGAAATTCAAAGTGGAGTAAGTAGCATTTTGACAGCTTGATTCATTTGTAATAAATATTTAATTTCAACATGGTTTCATACTGTTCGGACCCTAAGAGTCCCTAAGACAAGCAAGTCTTTTAAGTCTTTTTTTTCTTCTTTTTTTTCCCAAGTGCCACATCTGGCATAAGAGGTATTTTTTCGCAGATTGATTGATTTCCCAGCCTTTGGTGGAAGCGACTCACGCAAGCCACACAGCAATTGACTAAGAAGCATGCAACAATTCACAGACACAAGTAGCAAGCTGCTGCACCCCTCCCCTCCAAAAACCAGACACTAGACTACTGTAACTCTGTTGTGTACCTTGCAGGATATTGAATATCCAAAAGGAAACCTCGGATTTGTCTCGTCCCAAAACAAAGAGCCCTTGTGCTGCCGCCCTCCTCTTTTCTTTCCTTCTCACTTTAAAACCGAACTGGTTCTATCAAGATCATAATCACAACAAACAACTTCTTTTAATACACAAGAAAGCATGTGTACATTTCCAGACAATTCTAGCCGTTCGTCATGGTGCAATCCCATAGACCTGGCAGCATTAAGTGTTGTGTTGTCAGCTTGAAGGCAGGAGGGGGAACAGGGAGAGATTGAGGTTAGTCACCAAGGCTCAGGGAGAGTTTACAAAAGAAAAGATTACCTAATAGTCTTGCTATGTATTTGAAGTAGAGCCTGCTGTTTGTTTGGGGAGGTTCAGGGCTGGATGTGCAGGGAGTTGGTGATGGGTACTTTTAAGCTGTCAGAAACATCCCCTTTGCCATTCGTCTTCCGAAATAGACGGCAACTGGCTTCGACGGGGGCAAAAGGCAATACAGAGAGAAAGTTAATGATGTTTCGCAAAGTGGTGAAAATGTTGCCTCCAAGTATAATTGGGTGCCTTTGTGTAAATTAAAAGTCAGCCATGATGATAGCTTGACAAGTGTTTTAAGCCACTGATGCACACTCCACACACTATTTTTGGGGCCTCGTGTTGTGACATCTCTAATGAGTCTGCTTTCCACTTATATATGTTTGTAAACAACAGTCTTGCAGGTTGTCACTGAGAATAAAGTTCTATATTTTGCTCATGGCAGAAATTAATTCATATTCACAGCACAAACATCATCAACCAGCTGTAAACTACTTAATTACATGCCAAGACTGCATTAAACATACTGAAACATGGATACTTGTGTGCATCTGCAAGTAATGTATTTGATTTGCTGTATAATTTTTCTTAGATTAAGCTCATTAAGAGAACACATTCAACCATAGTGTTGGAAAGGTACACCGAGTTCTTGATAAAACATTGTGATCCACGCAGCATACTGTGAATATTTCACTAGATTAATCAATTTTGTGAACAATACACTTTTTCTTATTTCAATTTCCTGAAGCAATTTGTGGACAGTATAAGCCAAACCACTCTGTTGATAACTTTTAAAAATGGTGTCGGCGGAATTTTCTTTTTTTTTTAATTCCATAAATTGCAGTCTTTCCTGTGATTTTTGAACAAACAGTTACAACTCTTGATTCTCTGAAATCCCTGCCAGCCTTTTTCTGTTTTGATAAATTGTACATCTAGTCCTATTTTCAAAGGCGTGAGCGATTGCTTTTTTGCCACTCAGAGTACTGAACCTGGACAGCTTTTAAAGGTAGTGAGTAGGTATGATAAGTGGCTCAATCCTTGTACTAAAGCATTTTTACTGAAGGTTTAATAGCTACTGTATAATGAATTATAATGTATTCTCTCCAATTGCAAATTTCCTTTAATATAGCTCTTCTGCCATAGCAAAAAAGCCCATCAGAATATTATTGTGACCAGCTTTTTAAGAATACAAATCAATTGCATGATTTTAAGTAGTTAGATTCATACTTTTGAGGCAAATTTCCCCCAATGCCAAATGGAATGGTGCTTGTATAACCGGAATAGCTAACCAATTCAAGTAGTGACATCATGGTCAGCTCCAAGTCAACTGTATGTTTTAGTATAAAATACAATCGTTCGTCCGAACATTTCAGCCTAGTTTAAACTCATTGAAAAGCAGTAGGCTTATGAATCATCTTGCTGTTCCAATTTAATGGAACCTTTCAATGACAGCGTGTACCAGCACATCATCAAAGTGAAACTTCCAAAGTTCCGCTTAACTTGTTGCTGAAATAGTTTCTCGTTTTCAAGAAAATTGCAGCGCGCCAAGACCCAAGAAGTGTATCAGGGAATCTTCCCTGACGGAAAAATTGCCACTTGCATACTTGTCTTTGACCAAAGAGAAGCCCTCACCTACTCCAGGGGAACATGTGCTGTTTAGGAAGATATGAAGGAGTAATTTTATTACTCGGTACATCTCCCCTCAGAAGCCATTTCATTTCTCCTTTCAGCCTCCACAGAAGCCTTTATTTGATCTCATATTCCCGAGTATGACTGCCTCAAACCAGTCGGACTCCGTTTATTTTCATTTGGAAAACACATTTAGTGTTGGAGGGGTGGCAGTGGATGGAAGTAGAGAGCAGGGTGTTCGGATGTGGAAGGGACTGAGGCAAGTTACTCTATCACATGCTAATGTCCTCCTGCAGGGATTTTTTTTCCCGCTGTGCCTGGTTGTTGGGAGCCAAACTTTATTTCATTCTCCCAATTTGATCAGTGTGACTTTCTTTGGTGTAATCAAGAAAAATCTTTCAAATACGTTCACTTCAAGTCTTCTCCTCACAAAAACTTCCTTGCAAATAACTCTTAACTTTGCATCCATACAGTGAAATTGATACAGCTGGATACCCTTTACTCAGTGCTTTGAAATTGCAGATCATTGGAAAAGTGTGCCATTTATTAGACACCCCACTTAGGCAGCCCAGATGTAGCTGGTCACTTGAGAGGGAGACGTCCTCATAAACTCTGAGACTTTAGAGTGGGCACAACACCCAACTGTAGAGTCCAAATTAACTCCCCCACACACACCCTTCCTTAGACTCCACATCTTTGGCTATTTAACAAATCCTCTAACAGTGCAGCTGTCTGGAGGAGCCAAAACTGTATAATAAGTTTCCTAAAAATCTTTCTCCCTCTCTCTCCTATTTATCAGTGTCTTTGTCGGTCTCTCGTTCTGTGCCTGCAGCACCTATATCCTCTGCAGCCTGTGTCTGGTGACAGCGCAATGAAAACATTTTTGTGAAAGTGTCGTTTCAGTGCTCCGGAAGTTGCACTCACCTAAATAGTTCCTTCTTTATGTCTTGTCTGTCTCTGTTTTTTTTCTTCTTTTTTTTTTTTTTGGTGGAGGCGGGATGGGGGGGGGGGGTATTGTAGCCTCCACTGGGCTCAGTTCCACACAATGAATTACCTCCAGATGTAATTCCTATCCCCCGCCTTATGCCCTCAAATTAGTGGCTAGTAAAAATTAGGTTTGAATTAGCCGCGGTGTGGAGAATAGAAGAGTTTGAAATTTCCATATAATGAGTTTATTATTCTTTGCTGGAATGCCGTTTTCCTGAATTCATTTGATCAGGGTTTTTTTTTTTAGGTGTTATTGGTGTCGAGTTGAATGGTGTTTTAGTCATGAATGGATAGCCAATGTGTCAGCAGTAAGTCAGGGGTAATCAGAGGACTCTGAAGTCCACTCTCCAGCAGAACGCTCCATGCATCAATAGCTTCTGGAGATCATTCCCAAACTTTTCTCCATTATCTAATTCACGGTCGGTGTTTAATTTTTCTGTCATCCCGCATGGAAGTATTTTTCATTGCTACTTGCAAACACATTGACAGGATTCCATTGACCTGAGATCGCGGTTGTTGCATAGCATATACAGGTGTTGTGCTCTTTTGACTGCTAGTGGAGCTTGTCTTGCTGCTATTCAACTGTGTAGCCATGGTTCTGGGAAAGATAATGTCTTTGGCAGAGCTGGAGCTGTGGGATTCTCAGACACTACAGATCACTGTCATAAATGGGTTTCAGATGAATCGCTAACAGGAAATCTGAATGTGTGAAACAACAATTGTATCTCACTTTTTTTTTTTTTTTATCTGTTCCTTCATCTTGATGACATCTCAGTGGCCAGGAACATAACAAAAAAAACTCTGTAGCATGTAGTTTTTCTGTGAGAAGGAATTAATTTGAACTGCAGCCACCTTTACTGCATGATATCTACTACTGTGAAAAAGGGGGAAGTTGCCATGCTCTGCTCTTTCATCTAATTCCAATCTGCTGTACAGGTAAACTGCTGTGAGCCGCGCTTGTTTAAATTTACCCTGCTCAGCCGAGCCTTTGATTTCAGCAACTCGTTTAATTCAAATATGCTTTTGAAGAAAAGCTATTTTTTTTAGGAAGGGGGGAGTAGGGCATCGGAGGCAGCTGTGATGGTGGGAAAATAAGAGGAGGCGCAGGAGGGCCAATTTAACGTGGAGTGTCTGTCGCTAGTCTACCAGCTCCTTCGTTTCAAGAGGCCCGGTCAGCTTGAACTGTCTGACTTCTGTCATTTCGATCTCTTTTTATTTTTCTGCTGTAATGTATACTTTAATTCCCGCCCGCCTGCTGTCTGTGTGTAGCAGCAGCGTCTGCAGAAGCAGCTGGAGGGGAGGTGCAGGTATCATTAAGCCTTGGAGAGGCACCAGCGGAACGCTGCTGAGTGCTATACGTGGCTCCTTGCAGCGCATGTTGATATTTCTGGGCCCAGTGAACGTACAGCCTGGTTTATTTTCAGTAGGAACCCGAGGCCGAGCTGCTTACTCGGGCTGTTGATATTGAGTCAAGCAAACACTCTCTCAGGGATGTCCTGTTGGGCACTCAGCCAAAGTCGCAAATGGAAGTCACATGTGGAGACTCCCAAGGCAATGAGGCCTCAATTGACACCCATCGCTGCTACTTTTATTTTTCCTTATATAAAGTTTTATTTGTATATGTATATTTTATACTTGTGTATATATAGTTATTTTGTAGACCAGATCACCAAGTCTTACATTTCTCTTATTCACTGCTTTAGAAATGGTATATTTCTGAGAAGAACTGCAATTTTCAAACAACAAACAAAACAGAATCACCATATTTATTATTGTGATTGTAGTAATCAGGCCCCACTTTATCTTTTTATTTTATTTATTTTTTTATTTTTTTATTCACGGCTCTCATTTTTTTTGCAGTGAAATACATATGCAAATATATTTGGACATTGTCATTATCAGCCACTTAATAGGCATTTCATTAGGGATTTTCTGAATGCACGGTGCAGGGCAAGTTGCCATGGATACCCTGGTGCTTAAGTACAGTATATTAAAATGGTGCTGCCTTTCAACCACTTATATAATCACCGGTCCGTAATGGTCTCTGCTCTCTGGCCATAAGCAACATATCATGTGATCAACATTGCCCAGGACTAAAAAGAGCCCTACCCCTTCATTATGCCTTATTTGGCTTTTTATTTATTTATCTGTAGGCAGGACTAAGTGGCTCATGAATCGTGCTTGTGTAACATTTGTGTGGCAACTAATGAACGGTGCTGATGTGTGTGCTCTATGCCATGTGTGTGGTGTTTTGCTCTTTGGATTCAGTGATTATCACTGTGTTGGAGTTTTTAAGGGCAGTTGAGCATATTTTAACAGACAGTAAAATCACTTCATTTTGTCTGACTAGCTCTTAAATGTGAGAATGGACGAGGGAGGAGGGAAGTCAAATGGATAACCTTCCAATGCATCATTGATGCTCTTGGCACTTGGGCTTCAATAAAAACAACACTCAGTCAGAGAAAAGCCACATTCTTTGTCTCCCTGTGCCATTCTCTTTGTCTTTTGTCCTCATTCCACTTGTGTATATTTAAAAGGTCATGCATGCTTTTAATTTAAACACGTACAAAGCGTATTTCTATTCTAAATTTCACTCATTTGTATCACTAGCGTGCACGTTTCCATCTAATGGTTGTTAAAGGGTTAATGAGGAGTGATTCATATGGCTGAAGGCTGGGCTGCCTCTGACTGACGAGCCTCATGGCTCTTGGTACCACTGAAGTGATGGTGGCAGAAATGCAGAGGGAAACCTGTTATAGGCGCTTGACTTTGTCAAATGTACCAGAGGCAATGCACTTAACTGTGGCTTTAATTGAAAATTAATAGTTAGTGGTAGTGTGTTTGTGTGTGTGTGTGTGTGTGTGTGTGTGTGTGTGTGTGTGTGTAAACTGTGAAAATGATAGCAGTGCCGGGAGAAGGGAAGCAACATCCGTCGCCATCGTTGTCACGGCGTTGCACTGCATCACAGATCCACTGCTCCCCCACTGCTGCTGCTCCTGCCAGGGTTGGTAACCAGCTGCTGCCACCCTCACCCCTCCCCACTGTACCCACTACACATGTCTATCTCTCTTTCTCCTTTTCCTGTTCTGCTGCCACCACATCAGGACGCTGGTGGGCCTGTTTGTCTCCGTTGACCTTGGCAGCAGAAAGCACTGGAAGAAGAGACGTAGGGAATAAATACCTGAAGGGAGGAGGCGCACAATTGTCACAGATGTGTAGAATTAGGCATAGCATTCCCCCTAGTGAAGCAAATGTTTCTAAGGCCAGGGGCCTCTTGTTTGTCTTTTCCAGTGAGGCACTCTGAGTAGTTTATTAAAGGGGCTAAAGGAGCTTTCTATCCTGAAGCCCTTATCGCTGAAAGAGAAATGGGGAAATTACTGGCATAATGTGGATGCTTAGAGCAATTAACAGCAGTTGTTTAATGTTAGCCCCCTTTGCCTCTCTCTGTCACTGTTTTTTTTCTCTCTTGCTTGCTTTTGCACTCTTGTCATCCCCTCTCTCTATTTCTCTCACTTGCTTCAACTCCCGCTGTCTCTCTCACTCTGCCATGATTGTTTAGTGTTTACCCTCCCTGCCTCAGAGCTCAGGGAGTTGACACTAATGAAAATGCTACATCTTTTGGTCTGTGTTGGTCTCTAAATAATGATATCATATGGCTGAAATATGCTCCAGCGGAGCTTGGGAGATAATGTGCTATTCAGAGCCTGTTAAATCATGCCAGTGCACCGCTCAGAGCTGCAAGTTCAAGTGGTTTTTACCCCACGCTAGGGGCTACATCTTTTCCTAAATAAATCTGTCATAGTTGCCCTGGGTGCCTCTCTTTAAAACATAAAAGTTCTTGCACTCTCAATAACCTCTTGCTGTTGCTGCCTGTATGCCTCCATGTGTGTGTCTGTTAGTGTATATCTTTGAATTCAATTTTGGAGTTGCATCTCTGCCAGATTTAGTTGTGTGTTTGTATTTGATTCTATGTATATGGCACAAACTTATGTCGGCAGAAAAAAAAGAGTCCCTTCTTGTATTAAATCTCTCAGGCCCATGTGGCAGAGTGAGCTGGTGGCAGATGGACTGGCTTTCTGCATCTGTTGTGTGCAGACTGGGGGCTTTGTACTCCTCTCTCCTGGGGAAGACCGAGCCTTTCTTCTTGCCAGTAGATTCCTGTCTGTTGGAGCGACTAAGAAAAACATCTGTGGCATGCAAGGGAGAGAGAGAGGGGAGGAAAGGAGAAAGAGAGAGAGAATAACAAAATTGACA